>NC_034596.1:36190747-36196151 GCF_900095145.1 Mus pahari
CACACACACACACACACACACACACACACACACACCCCAAAGCCAAGCAAAATAAAGTATAAAAAACATCTCATCATGGAATCTGTAATGTATCACAGTATGTCTAACATTATACCCACCTCTCTCACATATTCACTGGCAAATATTCATTCCAATGACTCATCGTTTTGGTTTGAGGTCTCTCTGGATTCAATGACACCACCAGTATTGAATACTCACTGAGATTCCTACTGGTCATCCTGTCATGGCCCTGTGTCAAGGAGATCCTACAGTTTTGGGTACTCAGGACTGACTCTTTCACATATCCCAATAGTTCATAGATGATATAGATTTTTGGGGCAGGCCATTTCGAGGTCCTGGTGAGTGGTCAGCCTGCTGGTTCTCCCTATGAGAGATTACTCTCCAGTACTGTTCCAGTTAGAACCCCCAATGTTGCCAGTTTTAGGAGGCAGGCTCAGATACCTGCTCTCATATCCTTGGGGCTACCTATGCTCCTTCAATCAGGGTCAACCACACTATGATGCCCAGGCAAGGTGCAGGGCCCCACTCTCCTGAGTGCTGTAGCCACTGAGGTTCAAGGGATAGTTTTCCTGCTCTCGTGATCCAGGGACAGCTTTCCTGAATGCCAGAGATGGTAAAGGGTGGAAGATAGAGTATATCAACTCTTTCCCCATCCCCACACCATGGGAAACATGTGACTGGGTCTGCTCTCTGGTGCTCAGGGATTAGGGTTAGCTTACATGCACCCTGCCACTTGGACCTACGTATTAATGGTGCCCAAGAGAGGAGCAGGACCCACTTTACCAATTGCTACAGCTGGTATGGGGCAGGGACAGCTCTCCTGCTCTTGTGATCCCTTGAGAAGGGATTCATCTTGGATTTGGACAACTTCCTGGCACAGGAATGATGGGGCCAGCACTCCTATTCTATCTACCATAGCGTCTTTCTCATGTGTGCCCCACCACCATGGCCAGCTCTGTTGTCCTGTCCGGGCAAGATGCAAGGCTGGGTCTCCTGAGTGCTGCTGTGGCTGGTGAGGTTGTAGGGATAGCTTTCTAGAGCACTACATCCATTAAGGGGCCAGTCCAGTTCTGTTCAGATTCTGGACTTCAATATGGTTATTGGTGGCTGCTCAGACCAGTGACTTCTGTGATTGATAATGTAATACACACCAAGGATATTGACAGGGACACCTGTGGCAGCATAACCACAGACAAGCCTAGACACGGCTTTCAGTAGCAGCAAGGGTTAGAATGTCACCATGGCCTCAGGTGGAGGGGCTGGCTTTTCAAAACAGGCTATTGCCCTCCATCCCTGCGTTTCCAGTTCCATCTCTCTTCATAGTACTCAAACTGCTCCATTTCTGTTTCTCCCCAACCTATCTGCCACATAAATGTACATTGTAGTGGCTTCCACTTCAGGTGGGCCACAGGGCTGGTTGGCCACTGTGTGACACCCTCTGTCTGCACTGTGTGGCATAAGGATAGTATTTACAGTCTGCTTACCTATGTGTAAGATACGTGTCTATTTTGTGGAAACCCAGTTAGCTTAACCATGATACTACTCCTGTAAAGGCTAGAAGATCACATTCCAACTGTTCAAAATAGCTACTTAATCTCAACCATAAGTAAGACATACCACTTCATTTGACATATGACTCTTACCTCTTGAAATAATTTCGTTGTGTTCTTAGTTTCCCATAGATTCTTTATTCTTTTTTATTTTAATAAAAGCCACACAATGTTCAAGTACATTAAAGAAACAGAGTTTGACAGGAAATGGACTATGAGCTAGCTGTTGTAGTCAACTTTTTCTTGAGCCTCAAGTAGCTCTCTTTCCTTTAGTCTTACTCTCCAGTGTTCTTACTATATCTTTCAAGTATGACAACATACTTTATACTTTATATTCTCTTTCCCAGGTGGTCAAGAACTTATGCTGACATTTTGTAACATTTTGAATATTTGATTTCTAGTAGTAGCACAGACCTCCTTTATCCTCCTTCCTCCCTATGTCCCACTTGTGTTACAGGATCTATATTTCTGATGTGTAAGTATGACTATTAAAATTTCTCTTTCCTATAACTTTCTTAATTGTATCATAAATATTTTGTGATTGTTACGCCTGCTAAAATATGGTACAATATGTGCCACTTATCATTATTCATAGAGAAACTCAGTGAGTATTTCAAATACATCAGTTCCCAAATAGACCTTCTGCATAGAGACCTCTTTGCTTATATACATTTGATAATAAATATAATGCACAATATTTGTAGCAAGTCCATTGCCAGAATTTTTATAGGAAAAAGTTAAAAAAATCCATTCAGACAAACACACATAATATTGATTGTTTCTGACGCGTAAAGTTTAGCTTCTTGTAGTGAGTTCATTTCTAGAGTGCTGTTGTTTTTCGTCTCCCAAAGCTTGGCAGCTATGTCTTATCATTGGTGTAAACACCACAGTAAAGCTTTCTGGGGCTTTCCGTGGAATGCATGAATTTGGCTCAAAGTGTGGCACATTTTTTAACTTGGCTGGAAATCAGAAATAGTGACAGGGTCTCTTGACTTATGTCTTAGGCACACAGGCTTCTTTTCCATGGGGCATGAGAACTGAGCTACAGAACTAGACATGTAAGTCTGACTGTAGCATTACTGATGCTCAGGCTGAAAGATTTTATTTTTCTGTTTTCATGAGTGACACTATGGCTCTGAGCCCTAAAGGGTATTACTTCCAAACATAGAAATCTTCAAATTTACACAGAGTACTGCTCTAGGCTTTGAATGCTAATGATTCAGCATCCAGCAGCTGAAATTAGGTTCATCTAGGTTTAGATGTCAGGTCACAGATCTTAATGCCTAGTGGCTCAATTGAACTCCTCCATGGTTAGGATCTGCAGTTCTTACACTAAGCCCTTCATAGTCTCCCACCATCAGTAATATTGGCTTTTCCTAGGCCCTGCTCTAGTTGTTCTCTGGAGCACATGAGCTGCTTCTAGCCACTGCAGTGAGGGAGACATTGTAGCTCTGATACTCCCTAGAGACCTTAAGGTCAAGCAACTTTTACTTGTCTGCTCTTTAGGTACTCTACTTCAGATTACTCTACTCATGCTTAAGTTCACAAACAAGCATAAAAGGCCATTTGGAGGAAGTGTTGAGGACCTTAATGATACAAGAAGGCAGTGCACAGGAAGATTCCTTCTGGGTTGAACTCACAAACTGAAGACAGCACAGGCAATGTGAAGCTACTGGGACCTGGTGCCTGCCGTTGAGATGGGACTGCTTAAAGGCCTCCTGAAGCAGAAGGCAGGGTCACAGTGAGCTCTGAGGGGAGTGAAGGAAGCTTCCTGATTATTTTCCACCAAAGTTTTTTTTTTTTAATTAAATATTTTCTTTATTTACATTTCAAATGCTATCCCGAAAGTTCCTTATACCCTCACCCAACCCTGCTCCCCTACCCACCCACTGCCACTTATTGGCCCTGGCATTCCCCAGCACTGGGGCATACAAAATTTTCAAGACCAAGGCGTCTCTCTTCCCAATGATGGCTGACTAGGCCATCTTCTGCTACATATGCAGCTAGAGACATGAGCTCTGGGGATGCTGGTTAGTTCATATTGTTGTTCCACCTATAGGGTTGCAGACTGCTTCAGCTTCTTGGGTACTTTCTCTAGCTCCTCCATTGGGGACCCTGTGTTCCATCGAATGGATGACTGTGAGCATCCACTTCTGTATTTTCCAGGCACTGGCAAAATTATTATATGATTACATTTCTTCCTTCTCTTCCCCCCTACAAACTTTCCAATGAAGGGTACTTCATTATCTCTCTCAAATTCCTGATCTCTTTTCATTAGTTGTAATTTCATGCATATATGTGTACACACTCATATATATATATATATATTAAACATATGTCCAATGTTTATAATGTCACAACAAAGTTTTACATTTTTGAGTGTATATAGCTATATAAAATAGGTATACAAAGAAAACATACTGCTAATAGATCATAAAGAAATCTATTCTAATACAATTCTTAATATCCATATAATTTTATCATTCATTAAAGCTGAAAAAAGTGATTTCTAGTTCAAATAATGAAAATTTTTACATAAAGAATGAAATCTTGGTCGAATATTTAATGCATAATTATGTATAATATTTTTAATGTATTTTCAAGATGATCTGTATCATAATATACAACTGTCAACATTAAGAATGACACTTTGTATACAGTATAAAATCTAGCAGAATTATTTTTAAGATGAACTGAAAAACTGTTAAAAATTCTTTCTTGATCCTGAGCCAAATTTCATTTAAGATTTTCTTTGTTTTCTTTATTTTTTATTAGATATTTTCTTTATTTAAATTTCAAATGTTATCCCCTTTCCTAGTTTCCCCTCCGGAATCCCTCCCTCAACCCCTCCACCTGCTCCCCATTCCACCCACTCCCGCTTCCTGGCCCTGGCATTCCCCTTACTGGGGCATACAACCTTCACAGGACCAAGGCCCTCTCTTCCCGTTGATGAGCAACTAGGCCATCCTCTGCTACATATGCAGCTAGAGCCATGAGTCCCACCATATGTTTTCTTTGATTAGTGGTTTAGTCCAAGGGAGCTCTAGGGTTACTGGTTCATATTACTGTTACTCCTTTTGAAAGTCATCACCAATACAAATAGCAATTTTAAAATTAAAAATTCTATAATAGCACAAAAATATAAATAGGTGCTAATCTGATAAACATATGCTGAACATTTAAAGTATGAAAATTAATATAAAATTGTTTGTAATTAACTTATCCCACTTTTGAAACAGTAGAGAACTTTGCATACACAATAAAAAGCATTGTAAAATGTAACCTACTATCTAGTCTTCAATCTGAGCCTATGTAGTTTAGCAGCATTGCTTGGCATTGCATGGTATGAAAACATGCATAATACTAAATGTGCATGCTGTGTATTCAGAACCAAATTTGCTGTAGCATTGCAGGACTCGCATGTATGCATATTGCCAGAAACACCATGATCTCATTGTGTTTCATTTTTGAATGGTTGGTTGTTCTATATTCAGAAATCATTTCTTATTGTCAAATTATTCATGACCTCGGCATTCAGTTGCTGGAACATAAACACATATTTTAGGAACTGTGGCATCATTTCCTTTGAGAATCTGTAAAGTGTTTAAACAATTTGGGATACCATAAAGACAATGTCATCATTTACCAAAAACTGGACTTTTGGCTGAGCGTAGTAATTTTTTTTCCCAATTTTTATTAGGTATTTACTTCATTTACATTTTAAATGTTATCCCCAAAGTCCCCTACAGCCTCCCCCACCGATCCCCTACCCACCCACTCCCCCTTCTCGGCCCTGGTGTTCCCCTGTACTGGGGCATATAAAGTTTGCAAGA
>NC_034596.1:36196162-36197383 GCF_900095145.1 Mus pahari
ATTGAATCTGTAGATTGCTTTTGGCAGGATGGCCATTTTGACTATGTTAGTCCTGCCAATCCATGAGCATGGGAGATTTTTTTCCATCTTCTGAGATCTTCTTCAAATTCTTTCTTTAGGGATTTTAATTTCTTACCATACAGATTTTTCACTTCCTTAGTTAGAGTCACACCAAGGTATTTTATATTATTTGAGACTATTGTGAAGGATGTTGTTTCGCTAATTTCTTTCTCATCTATTGTTATGTCTCCCTTTTTGTTTCTGATTTTGTTAATTAGGATGCTGTCTCTGTGCCCTCTAGTGAGTCTGGCTAAGTTTTTATCTATCTTGTTGATTTTCTCAAAGAACCAGCTCCTGGTTTGGTTGATTCTTTGAATAGTTCTTTTTCTTTCCCCTGGGTTGATTTTACCCCTGAGTTTGATTATTTCCTGCCATCTACTCCTCTTGGGTGAATTTGCTTCCTTTTGTTCTAGATCTTTTAGGTGTGCTGTTAAGCTGCTAGTGTATGCTCTCTCTAGTTTCTTTTTGGAGGCACTCAGAGCTATGAGTTTTCCTCTCAGGAATGCTCTCATTGTGTCCCATAAGATAGGGTATGTTGTGGATTCATTTTCATTAAACTCTAAAAAGTCTTGAATTTCTTTGTTTATCTTCTTTGACCAAGTTATCATTGAGGAGAGTGTTGGCCAGTTTTCAAAGTGAATGTTGGCATTATATTATCATTGTAGTTATTGAAGATCAGCCTTAGACTATGGTGGTCTGATAGGATCCATGGGACATTTTCAATATTTTTGAATCTGTTGAGACCTGTTTTGTGACCAATTATATGGTCAAATTTGTAGAAGGTGCTGAGAGGAAGGTATATTCTTTTGTTTTTAGGATAAAATGTTCTGTAGATATCTGTTAAATCCATTTGTTTAATAACTTCTGTTAGTTTCACTTTGTCTCTGTTTAGTTTCTGTTTCCAGGATCTGTCCATTGGTGAGAGTGGGGTATTGAAGTCTCCCACTATTATTGTGTGAGGAGCAATGTGTGCTTTAAGCTTTACTAAAGTTTCTTTAATGAATGTGAATGACCTTGTATTTTCAGCATAGATATTCAGGATTTAGAGTTCATCTTGTAAGATTTTACCTTTGATGTGTATGAAGTGCCCCTCCTTGTCTTTTTTGATAACTTTGGGTTGGATGTCGAGTTTATTCGATATTAGAATGGCTACTCCAGCTT
>NC_034596.1:36198893-36233665 GCF_900095145.1 Mus pahari
TTGGCAGTCAAGCTCCTCTGAGACACTCAAATACTAGTGTGACCCAGCTCCTGTTATCCTGGGATCCTGTTGTCCTAGGATCCTGAGCATGTTACAGTGCATGGAAGAGTTTTCTGGTCTATTTGAAAGCAAGGTAAACCTGGACTGATTAAAAGGAACCTGAGCCTCTGGTAAGAAAAGGCTCTCATGTACTTGTTCCTGCTGTTACAGGGCCATCTCTATTGGATTGGAGCAGCTTTTGTGTTCTACTCACCAGTGATCCTAAGATTGCTTGGGCAGTCTGCTAGGGACCATGGGGGTGTCTGCCGAATCAGTGCCCTAGGTGACCCGGTGCTGGCACAGATCGGAAGAGATTTGTGCCCCTGGTCAGGCCAGTTCTCTGCTGCCCTAGTGCTGTCTCAGGTCCCATGCCCGATTGGATTAGATCAGAAGTTGTGTTTCACTCACTAGTGATCCTAAGATCATTTGGGCAGTCCGACAGGGACCTTGGGGGTATCCACCAAATCTCTGCCCTAGGTGACCCAGTGCTGGTGCAGACCAGAAGGAGCTTGAGCCCCTGGTCAGGGTGGTTCTCTGCTGCCCTAGTGCTGTCTCAGGTCCCATGCGCAATTGGATTGGAGCAGAAATTGTGTTCCACTCACCAGTGATCCTAAGATTGCTTGGGCAGTCTGCTAGGGACCGTAGGGACCACAGAATCTGGGCCCTAGGTGACCTGGTGCTGGTGCAGACTGGAAGGGTGAGCATAGGAATCTTAATGCAAGGGAAGTGTCTGCTAGCTATATCAAATGCCCAAACCCCTAGGCCGTGCCAATTATGTTTATCTGTAAGTGAAATAATACAAAGTGAAAACATGGTTAGAATAAAGACCTGAGTTGTAATTAACCTCATAACAATGTTGAGCCTCTTAAGAAGTTCAGAATCTCTAATCTGCCTGCTTTAGGTCTGGCCTTTGTACAAGTCAGAAATCCCAAGCAATGCTGTCTCCACTCTCTTCCTGCTTGTTATTATTGGAATGAACTAAATGGAAGCTAAATATAATAGTCTCTCTCTCTCTCTCTCTCTCTCTCTCTCACACACACACACACACACACAAACACACACACAAAGTAATAATGTGAATAATTGATCAAATTATGCAAAAAGTCAAAGGATAAGATACAACATTTCTCTGTTTTCCTCCTTTTCTTTCTGTAGTTATCTGTAGCACCTTGTCCACATACCACATGAGTCCTATGATGTTAAAGGTAACAACACTATTACTTTAGTATCCTATGTAGTCCAGGTCACTATTTCCTATGGAATCATTCTCTGGAAGCAAAATATGTTTAATTGTCTCTGTCTGCCAGTAAAGTCTTTCATCTTCAAGAAAAATCAGTCATATAAAAAGTCAGTCGGGGCCACCCCCACCATCTCTCTTCTGAACCCCAGCCGAGGCTGCTGAGAGCTCTCCACTCCACAGGTCCTCAGGATCAAGGGTGAGTGGAACACAACATCAACTCCAGAGAATCACGAAGGGGCTTGTGCCATTAGGAACATGGACAAAGGAATTCCACCACCCAGAGGCTGGGTTCAAGTCTGGTCAGGGCCACCCCTGCCATCTATCTTCTAAACCCCAGTGAAGGCCACTGAGTTCCAGAGGACTCTCCATGCTTCAGGTCCCCTGGATCACCTCAGGATCGCGAGAGGCAGAGCAGAGACACAGACCCCTGGGCACCTTCCTTGACAGAGGAGAGTCAGCCTACAGGAAGGGCTCTAACCACAGGACTCAGAAGGTAGATTAGAGCTCCAGACTTCTGGACATCTGCCCTGCAAGAGAAGAGCTTACCTGCAGAGAGTGCTCTGACTACTGGGACTCAGGAGAGAGTTGGATTCCCAGGAGTGCTGACAGAGGCTAACAGATTCACAGGAGGATCAAACTCCAGCCAGAGACAGCTTGAACATTAACACCAGAGATTTCCAGATGGCGAAAGGCAAATGTAAGAATCTTACTAACAGAAACCAAGAACACTGGGCATCAACAGAACCCGGTATACCCACCACAGCGAGTCCTGGACACACCAACACACCCGAAAAGCAAGACATGGATTTAAAATCATATCTCATGATGGTGNTAGAAGATTTGAAGGACATTAATAACTCACTCAAAGAAATACAGGAGAACACTGCTAAACAGGTAGAAGCCCTTAAAGAACTACAGGCAAACACTGCTAAACAGGTAGAAGAAACACACAAATCCCTTAAAGAATTACAGGAAAACACAACCAAACAGGGGATGGAATTGAACAAAACCATCCAGGATCTAAAAATGAAAATAGAAATAATAAAGAAATCCCAAAGGGAGATAACTCTGGAGATAGAAAGCCTAGGAAAGAAATCAGGAACCATAGATGCAAGCATCAACACCAGAATACAAGAGATGGAAGAGAGAATCTCAGGTGCAGAAGATTCCATAGGGAACATGGACACAACAATCAAAGAAAATGCAAAATGCAAAAAGATCCTGACTCAAAACATCCAGGAAATCTAGGACACAATGAGAAGACCAAACCTTCAGATAATAGGAGTAGATGAGAATGAAGATTATCAACTTAAAGGGCCAGCAAATATCTTCAACAAAATTATAGAAGAAAACTTTTCGTATCTAAAGAAAGAAATGCCCATGAACATACAAGAAGCCTACAGAACTCCAGATAGCCTGGACCAGAAAAGAAATTCCTTCTGATACATAATAATCAGAACAACAAATGCACTAAATAAAGACAGAATATTAAAAGCAGAAAGGGAAGTAAATGTAAATGATTAGTATTCCAATATCTGTTAAGTTGCTGCTTTATATCAAACAGTATATAAAATGTTTCTCTATTTTGAGAATAACAAAGAAAACCTGAAGTTCTTGAATAAGGTTCTAACTGTAGCTTTTTCATAATATAAAACAGTTTTCTGAATTCCAAATAGAAATAGAAATACAAAGCTATTTTGCTAATTTTATTACACAAAATAAATAAACCTAACTTACCGTTTTCTCTTATTCACAATTTTGTTCTTTCTTCCTCCTATGCCTTCCTGAGTCCCATATGATGGTTAGTGTTAGTTGTCAACTTGACCAAATTTAGAATTTGACTCAGTAAATCTCTGGACAATCCCAGTGAAAGATCATCTGGGTTACACTAATATGCCTGGGGCCATTCCCTTTGTAGGAAATCCTGGACTACATAAAATAGAAAAAGGGAGCCAAGCATGGTTGGCACTGATTCTTCATCTCTCTCTCTACTTCTTCACTGTGAATGTGAAATGACCAGCTCCCTCCAAGCTTCCAACACCACATTATTCCTTCCTTTATGGACTCTACCTTAGAACTGTAAGCCCAAACAATCATTTCCCCTTTAATTAAAATAATACTTTTAGGGTGCTTAGTGTAGGAATGAGAAGAATGACTAAGATATACCTCTTTTATTGACCTTTGAATATCATATTGAGAGAAAGAAGAGAGAGACAGGGATGGGAGAGGAGAAAGACAGACGGAACGAGACAGAGAGAGACAAAGTTTGGAGAAAGAAGTAATCTAAACTGGTGAAATAAAATTGTATTCAAAAGCATGGAAACATTTTTATTAATTAGCATTAATTTAAGATGAAAAGAAAAATATTATGGGTCTAAAAGAAAAAGACAGTGGTGATGCAGGTTATATTACCAGAGGCATGTAAGTGAGAGTAACTTACTTGGAAAAAGCCATATAAATAATTGTTTTTGTTTAGGATTATAAGAAAGGGTTAATGCCCTCAGCTTTTCTTGATTTTAGATTGTTTTACTTAATTCAGTTGTTCTTAAAATAATTCCTACTTTATTGTGATAAAAGCTGTTCAGGGATATTGAAACCTAAACTTCTATTCCCATTTTTGTTGGTGAAGACAGAAATCATGGACTGTAAAAATATTTATTATTTTAAAATCTGACACTATAAAGTGGGCATAAGTAAATCTCTTATTTTTTACCGAAATTGTAATGTATTTTAATTTTTAATTAATAAGATGTTATAATAAGTAGTTTTTCTCCAATAGCTGTTTTCTAAAAATGTGAAAATAATGTATTTAGAATGCGTTAGGGATTAGACTTTTTATTTTTAATTGAGAGAACAGTTTTTAATCTGGTGGCTTTATGAATAAAGAGTAGTAACTGAGGAAATTAGAAAATGGATTAAGAGAATCAAAATTCTGTGTTAACCCTTATTTATGGATTTCAATAATTTATTAACTTACTCATTTTGCCTTATGCCCAAATTAATTTCATTTGTATTGAAATTTATTTTTCCTTAATTATTGTTTTTTAATTTTCCTTACTTTATTTTACTCAATGTGAAAAAATATATTGGTTCTTATAACTGTATAAAACAGGATAATATGACATAAATTCATTCTATAAGAGTATATGAATTGTTTTTAAATCTTTAGTGAATTAAGTTGAAATGAAGGTTACATCTCATGGTAGTTTACATTTTGACTAGAAAAATATTTTCTTTGGAGACATCTCTGATTTCTGAGGTAAAGAACTGTTTCTGGAGGCAGGTGTTCATTTATTAAGTGGAAAGTGTTTAATTTCTGCTTTTGTGCTAGTGAGACTAATTATCAGGTACATTAACATGCATCTAACATTTGAGAGCCTACTGTTGTGTTTCTATAGGTGCCCTAGGGTGTTCTGAGATTTTGGGCTAATATCCAGTTATCAGGAAGTACATACCATGTGTTTTCTTTTGTGATTGGGTTACCTCACTCAGGATGATATTTTCTAGTTCCATCCATTTTCGTAATAATTATATGAAGTCATTGTTTTTTAATAGCTGAGTAGTACCTCATTGTGTAAATGAACCACATTCTCTGTATGAATCCCTCTGTAGAAGGATATCTGGGTTGTTTGCAGCTTTTTGCTATTATGAATAAGGCTCCTATGAACATGGAGGAGCATGTGCTTTATTGATTGTTCTGAAAGGTTTTATCTACTTCTAGCCCCTGGTCTCCTTATTGCTTCTCCTCATCATTCTACAGGCATTAGTAACTTGATAATTATTTGATCAATGGAAAATTGGCAGTTTACTCATTCATTTATATGTCTGGATTCTATAGATAATAACTCCTAAAGCCAACAAGCCTACAATTTAAATAGTATATGCTCCTGAGTGATTTTATATGCAAGGTTCAAATTATTTGACACACATCACAATACTTCTCACTGGCAACTCTCTACTTTCTTTTAGGCTCTTGATTCTATTTTTTCTCCTATATCTGGAATAGGGAATTCTCTAATTTCCTCTTCAGTTTCTCCCTACAAACTCAAGACTCCTTCCTAGATTATAATCTGTAGAAAACTTCACATTCATTTCCTGACTGATCATCCGTTCCAAGGTTTTAAATAGCATGCATATATGTGGCAATGTCTCCAAAATTTAGTTTCCGAAGTCAATCTTCTCTCAATCGATGACCTAACTGTGCAGCTGTCTAGTTGTCAGCTCAATTTTGATGGCTCATTGGATTTTCATATTAAACTACTTAAAAATTGAATTGTTCATTCCTTTTCTGCACTATGAACACAAAATAACATTTAAAGCATATCTCAAGTTATGTTAATACCATTTTTTGAATTTGCACTGTTTATCTTTCCATTTTTAAGAAGAAAGGTTATTCCTCAAAACTGACAATTTATAATTTTCTGTGTTCACACTGTGGAGACGTTAACTCCAAAATCTCAGTATTTCTGATTTATATGGCTTTCTCTGCAAAACCACTTATCACAATCTCACATTGATGATAAGGGTACCCTCTTTCATGACTGTCCTCCGTATCCCCTGCGCTCTCTTCAAACACTCCAGAGTCCTAGATGCTAGAGAAACTATTGGAAGAGTTAAATCCAACCATGTCATTCCCCTACATAACTCTATAAGGTTTCATGATATGTAAAGAAAGAGCATTTCATCCTAAAACAAAAGAACATACCTTCTTCTAAGTGACTCATGTTACCTTCTCCAAATGTGAACACATAATTGGTCACAAAACAGGCCTCAATAGATACATCTTTTAAAAACAGTGACTACATGAAATTCTTAAGCAAATGGATCAAACCAGAAAATATCCTGAATGAGGCAACCCAATCACACACACACACACACACACACACACACACACACACACACACACACACAAAACAAAAACAAACAACAACAACAAAAAAATCACACATGGTATGTACTCCCTGATAAGTTGATATTAGCCCAAAATCTCAGAATACCCAAGATATAATTCACAGACCACATGAAAGCTTAAGAAGAAGGAAGATCAATGTGTGGATGCTTCAGTCCTTCTTAGAGGGTGGAGACAAAATACTCACAGGAGAAAATATAGACACAAAGTTTAGAACAGAGACTGAGGGAGAGGCCATCCAGAGATTGCCTGACCTGGGGATCCATCTCATATACATTTACCAAACCCAGACACTTTTGTGGATGCCAACAAGTGCTTGCTGACAGGAGCCCAATATAGCTGTCTCCTAAGATGCTCTACAGAGGTAGATTCTTGCAGCCAACATTTGGACTAGGCTCAGGGTCCCCAATGAAGAAGTTAGAGAAAGGACTGAAGGAGCTGAAGAGGTTTGCAACCCCATAGGATGAACAACAATATCAACCAACCAGACCCACCAGAACTCCCAGGGACTAAACTACCAACCAAAGAGTACACATAGAGGTATCCATGGCTCAGTCACATATGTAGCAGAGGATGGCCTTGTTGGGCATCAGTAGGAGGAGAGGCCCTTGGTCCTGTGAAGGCTTGATGTCCCAGTATGGGAATGTGTAGACATGGAGGTGGGAGTGGGTGGGTAGGGGAACACCCTCATTGAAACAGAGGAGGGGGGATTGTGTCAGAGGTTTTTGGAGGGGTAAATGAGAAACATGATAACATTTGAAATGCAAATAAAAACATAGAATAAAATAAAAGGAAAAGAATAAGGGGGCATAATGCCACTCCCTGTAAAGCTATAGGAACATTCTTGGTCCCACTTTTCAAACCAGCTCTCCACATTCTCTTTAGTGTACTTTACTTAGCTGCACAGTCTTCTCATCTACTATTTTAGTTATGTTTACTTTTTTAAATTTTCTGCAGGCAACTTCAGTTTAATCTTTCAAAATTTTATTCTCTCCTGTCTACTTGTACTTCTTCCTCCTGGTATCATCTACCCACAAAACTTCTTCATATCCTTCATTTGTATATGTAGTTAGGATTTATGTATTGATTTTCATTATTTTCATATTTTAAGTTAGTGAATTCTTTCATGAAGTCTATGTTGAACTTAAAAATCATCTAGCTGGGTCCAATTTTCTGAGGAACTGCCAAACTGATTTCCAGAGTGGTTGTACAAGTTTGCTACCCCACCAGAAATTAGAGAGTGTTCCTATTTCTCCACATCCTCACTAGCATCTGCTGTCACCTGAGTTTTTGTTTTTAGCCATTCTGACTGCTGTGGGGTAGAATCTCAGGGTTGTTTTGATTTGCATTTCCCTGATGACTAAGGATGTTGAACATTTTTTAGGTGCTTCTCAACCATTCAATATTCCTCAGTTGAGAATTCTTTGTTGAGCTCTTTAACTCATTTTTAATAGGGTTATTTGTTTCACTGGAGTCTAACTCCTTGCGTTCTTTATATATTGGCTATTAGCTCTCTATCAGATGTAGGGTTGATAAAGATCTTTTCCCGATCTGTTGGTTGCTTTTTTTTTTTTTTTTTAATCACTATTGCTTTGTAGTACACCTTGAGGTCAGGGATGGTGATTCTCCCAGTTTTTTTTTTTTTTTTTTTTGGCCTATTGACAGTGTCCTTTGCCTTATAGAAGCTTTGCAATTTTGGGAATTCCCATTTGTCAATTCTTGATCTTAGAGTATAAGCTATTGGTGTTCTGTTCAGGAAATTTTCCCCTGTGCCCATGTGCTGGAGGCTCTTCCCCACTTTCTTTTCTATTAGTTTCAGTGCATCTGGTTTTATGTGGAGGTCCTTGATTTGGACTTGAGCTCTCTACAAGGAGAAAAGAATGGATTGATTTGCATTGTTGCACATGCTAACTGCCAGTTGAACAAGCACCATTTGTTGAAATGCTGTCTTTTTTTTCTACTGGATGGTTTTATCTCCTTTGTCAAAGATCACGTGACCATAACTGTACAGACCCAGAAGATGCTCCAACATGTAATAAGGACACATGCTTTACTATGTCCATAGAGTCTTATTTATAATAGCCAGAATCTGGAAAGAACCCAGATGTCCTTCAACAGAGGAATGGATACAGAAAATGTGGTACATTTATACAATGGAATACTACTCAGCTATTAAAAACAGTGAATTTATGAAGTTCTTAGGCAAATGGGTCGAACTAGAAAATATCTTCCTGAGTGGGGTAACCCACTCACAAAAGAACATACATCATATGCACTCAGTGATAAGTGGATATTAGTCCAGAAGTTCAGAATACCCAAGACACAATTCACAGGCCACATGAAGCTCAAGAAGAAGGAAGATCAGACAGTAGATACAGAGACAAAGTGTGGAGCAAAAACTTAAGGAAAGTCATCAACTGACTGTCCCACCTGTGGATACATCTCATATACAGTTACTAAACTAAGACAGTACTGTGGATGTCAACAAGTGCTTGCTGACAGGAGCCTTATACAGCTGTCTCCTGAAAAGCTCTGCCAGTGCCTGCTAAATATAGAAGTGGAGGCTCACAGGTTCCATTGGATGGAGCACAGGGTCCCCAATGGAGGAGGTAGAGAAAGGACCTAAGGAGCTGAAGGAGTTTGTAGCCCCATTGATGAGGAACATCAATATGAAATAACCAGAACCCCCAGAGCTCCCTGGGACTATACCACTAACCAAAGAGTATACAAGGAGGGTCTCAAGGTGTTAGTTGCATATGTAGCAGAGGTTAGCCTTGTGGGACATCAACGAGAGGAGAGCCACTTGGCCTTGTGAAGGCTCGATGTCCCCAGTGTAGGGGAGTGAGAGGACAGGGAAGCCAGTGTGGGTGGGTTGGTGAGCAGGGGGAGGGGGAGAGGATAGGCATGATAGGAAATGAGGAAAGGGGATAAAATTTGAAATACAAATAAAGAAAATATCTAATACAAAAGGAAAAAAAGTTCATCTAGTGATCAAATTCTTTGTAAACATTTATGGATCATTCTTAGGATAAATATAGAAAATGGGTTGCCTTTTTACATAGTGAGGGGAACATATGAGGCCAAAAAGTTTTGTGATATTAACTAAGTTTTCTGATTTTAAGTTTTTACTCTTTAATGAAAGAGTGCTATTATTAATGACTTAGGAGTTATTTTAAAATTTTAGTACAAAGCTGATTACAAAATGTACCCATTTTTTTTCTTCCTGGAATCTAGTCAACAGCCCCTGAGAGGAGAGCTGGTTCAGCATCTTTACTCCAGTCACCAGAATTGTCTCTTAAAATCCTGGCTTAAACTAGCAACTAGGCATCTCGTGTCAGAAGGTAGACATACTAGAATTCTCCAGGTTTAACTCTACTTTTTCATTCTTATTACCTACATTTTAGTTCTAAGATGAATCTCAACAATATCTTTAAGTGATAAATGTATCTTGTGATGCAGGATATTTGATCACCCTTATGGACTCTGACATTGCCTTATTTCCTAAAACAAACAAAACAAAACTCTTTCCCATTGTGGTGTGGTCCATCCCATAACTACCGTTAATCCCTATGGCTGGAATACAGACATGCTGTTAGTACAGACCTTTAATCCCAAATAATGAAGGTAAGGTACAAGAAAGCACCCATGTTTGCAAGTGATATCTACTTGAATGGCAGACAAACTGATAAATCAGAGATAGGTTTGACAGACTAGAATATGCCGAACTCTCAGGAGAACAAAGAGAAAAGAAGGGCTCCTTAAGAAAGACTAGCACATAGAAAGAAGAAAGAAAGAGCAAATTTACTGGGTCAGTTGTACAGAGGCAGGTTTTACAGAGAGAACAAACTAGATACAGGTGAGGACAGAATAAATGAGAGAATGAAAAGGCGCCAGGATATTAGAACATATTCTGAGAGTTAGCTTGAGGCCATTCAGAGCAAAACGTCGTAGTCTGATGGAGAAGCCACACTGAAGCAATTACCTTGAAAAGGCGTTTGCACCAGAAAAGTTGAGTTGAACCAACCAGCCAGAGCTCAGAAAGAGCTAGAAAGAGTGAGTTTATTCAGAAGTAAGTCTCAGAAGCTAAAAATATTCTAGGCTCAGCTGAGATTGCACGGAGGCTAGATGCTTCCAGGACCAGACCTTGGCTCGCAGACTACGAGGGGAAAAGCCTGAGACAATTACTATATTAGGGGAATAAAAGTTACTTTTAAAGCATTACCTTAAGTTGAACGGAGAATTCATATAAAGAGTCACCCTTCTGTGTAACACTTCAAACATGGTACACTCACAATGTGCCTGCTCCTGTTACCCATCCCATAGCCAACTAAAGGTAGAATACTTACTGCTTCCATGAATCCCTCATCCGAAACAGGAAATGATTTGGGAGCTTCAAGGAGCTTAGCTAATAAAAGTAAAGTAACCAGAAACCATCATGTTAAACATCCCTGATCATGTATACTGTTTAAAAATGAGATGATGCCTTGGAAAATGTTTTAAAATAGCCTAGCTTAGAAAATTTCTGTAAAGTAGTGGTGTTAAGGTTTCATTGAGCTTTCACCATTTGACAAGTTATACTATAAACTCTATGTTGAACTCTACTGTGGTGCAAAATGTTTTCAAGACAATGAAAAACATCTTACTGTATTTAAGCTTGTGTTCCACAATAAAAGAGTGTTTGCCTCTTAAAATTAAAAAGCACACGTTTTAAGGGTAGGCCAGAAGGCCCAGGAGGGAAGAGAGCCCTTGCTAATCTTGCAGAATCCATAAATTCATTTCAAACTGCTCACAATTGCCTATAAGTTTAGTCCCAGGCAGAACCAAGTATACCGGCATTCAAATTATTATATCCACTTAAACACACACACACACACACACACACACACACACACTTAGTAATAAAACAAATCTCTTATAAAGTGTCTTAAAAATCATGAAGTTAAATCTTGTATAGAAGGTTTTGTTTTTGTTGTTGTTGCTGTTGTTATGTAAAAAGTGACCAGGATTGTAAGGCGGTCATACAAAATCATTAAAAAATTTAATCATTCAATATTACTATTATTGTGTATTCATGAGTTGTGATTAGGAATTACATTGAAAGGAAAGAGATACCACTTGTGTCCCTATAGCTGGACTTTCATAGACCCATCAGAGATATAAATAATGACAAAGAGGCTTTTCAAAATTTTAAATGTTAGGCCTTTTGGCTAGGGGAGTCTCCTAGCCAGCTATCTAGCCTAACCTGACTAATTCTGGCACTGTGTCCTGCCACATGGCCAGCTGTGCCTGTCTGTCCTTCTTTGCTGCTTTGTTTACCTCATTTCTGCTGATCAGTCCTCTGCATCTCATTTCTTTTCCCACCATCTCTCTTCCTCTCTCTGTCTCTGTTTTTGTCCTCTGTCTCTTGGTCTTTCTGTATGTCTTTCTCAGTTTGTCTGTGTCTGCGTCTGCGTCTGCGTCTGTCTCTCTCTGTTTCTCTGTCTCTCTCTCTCTCTCCCTCTCTCAAGTTCTGCCCTCTAGTTCTTGCCCAGATATTCACCATAAGCTCTTTATTACAACCAATCAGCCTCAACACTAAATTCTCTCTAGGCTAGTGAAGAAAAACTATTATTCACAAACTAGGAAACCTGTGATGGTCCATGGAAATAACAATAGCAAGACCTTGCCAGTACTCAGATCTCTGCTGGTTCAGAATTAACAACTGAATATACAGAGACTCCACTTCACAAAATGTACCCCCAGTATGCTCCTTTTGGAATGGTTTAAATGAGAGTGCTTCTCTCATAGGGTCATATATTTGAATGCTTGGGTCCACAATTGGTGGAACTGTCTAGGAAGGATTAGGTGGTAGGACCTTTTTTGAAGAAGGGTGTCACTGGGAGCAGGCTCTGAATTTTCACAAGTGCATGCTTTTCTAGTTATTTCCCACTCCTTGGTATTTATGGGGTTTCCTAGTTACTGCTCCCGTGCAGTACCTGCGTGCCTGCTGCCATGCTCCTTGCCACAATTGTCTAACTTCTCTGGAATCATGAGCCCCAATGTACATGTGTTTGTTTGTTTGTTTTTCTGCTTGTTTTGCTTTATTTTGTTTTGATGTTGTTTTTGTATAAGTTGGCTTCATCATAGCGTTCTAACAAAAGTCATCTAAAAGTAAATAAAATGCTATTTTCTGTTTCTTCAAAATCTTTCTGAATAAAAACCCAAAACAAGGAAAGAGCATACATGTGAGGAAGGAGTACACACTGCTACACATTTGTTTCCCAGCTCTGACCTGCCAGGGCTGTTATGATGGACACTCTCCTTTCTGGAGAGGAGTTGGGGGTTGTGCAAGATATTGCTGAGCGGAAGAAAAGGAGGTTTACACAACCTTTACTTTGCCTCTTTCTTTATTCTTTTTCCCCTGGACTTATTAGTTTATTATTTAATTACTTACACATTTTTGAGCCAGGATCTCTCTGTGTGGATCAGATGTTTTGAAATTTACCGCATTAGACTTGGCCGATTGCAAGTCTTGCAACAATCCTCCTGTGTCTGCCTCCCAAGTGATGGGATTTCTAGTATGGTTCCCCAGCCTAACATTGTTATTTGCTTGCTTTATTTTTGTAGTACTGTTAATCAAACTGTGGACCTTACACATGCTAAGGAGATGCTCTAACCTTGACCTGTATCTGGAGCCCCCTCTTTCTTTCTTATATAGTTACTGATTCTCAGTTCTAATTATTACCGGGATTATGTTTTCTAGTCCGAACCACCCACAGAGTCTCTATATCTAAATACATTAACGAGCTTAAGATGCCATGCTCTGATTTTTATTAATAAATTATTTCATGTATTTACATTCCAAATGTTGCTCCCATGTCTGGTTCCCTTACCCTGAATTCTTCACCCCTTCCCCCTCCCCTTTGTGCCACCACCCACCAAGCCACCCCCACCTCAACCCCTAGTATTTCCCTTCCCTGGGGCATCAAGTTTCTTCAGAATTAAGCAAATCCTCTTCCACTGAGTCCAGACAAGGCAGTCCTCTACTACATATGTGCCAGGGACCATGGACCAGCCCAGGTATGCCCTTTGGTTGGTGGCTTAGTCACTGGGAGCTCTTGATTCTGTTGTTCTTCAGTCCTTCCCTGAACTCTTGCATAGGGGTCTCCAGGCTCAGTCGAATGATTGGCTGTAAATATCTACATCTGACTTGGTCAGTTGCTATTGGAGCCTCTCAGAGGACACCCATGCTAGGCTCCTGTCTACAAGCATATCATGACATCAGTAATAGTGTCAGGGTTAGATGACTGTGTGTGGAATGAATCCCAAATAGTGCTGGTCACAGTTACTGGGTGGCCTTTCCTTCAGTCTCTGCTCCATTTTTGTCCCTGAATTTCCTTTATACAGTTACAATTCAGGATCAAAAATTGTGAAGGTGGGTGGGTGGCCGCCCTCAACTGGGGGTCATGTCTATCTACTGGAGATGGTCCCTTCGGGTTCCATCTTCCCACTGTTGGACATTTCAACTAAGGTCATCCCCATTGATTCCTGGAAGCATCTCACATCCCAGGTCTCTGAGACTTTCGAGAGGTTCTCTACCCTACACTGCTACACATTTCCATTCATTTTTCCTGGCCCTCTGGGCTATTCTCCTGTTTTGATGCCCAACCTAATCCTGTTTCCTTTCCTCCCTCTCCTCTCCCACCCAGGTAGTTCCCTCCCTCTGCCTCCTATGATTATTTTTCCCCTTTCTAAATGGGATTGAAGCATCCTCACTTGGGTCTTTCTGCTTGTTAAACTTCTTACAGTGTGTGGTTGGTATCCTAAGTGTTCCTTACTTTTGGCTAATATCTACTTATCAATGATACACACCATGCATGTGCTTTTGGGTCTCAGGATGATATTTTCTACTTCCATCCATTTGCCTAAAAAATTCAGGATGTCCTCGTTCTTAATAGCTGAGTACTACTCCATTGTGAAAATGAACCACATTTTCTGAATCCATTCTTCTATTGAGGGGCACTCAAAGAAAAACATTAGTTGATGACCTCAATAGATACTGAAAAAGCCTTTGACAAAATACAAACTCCTTCATGTTAAAAGTCTTGGATAGATTAGGAATTGAAGGCACATACCTAAACATAATAAAAGCAATATACAGCAAAGCAACAGCCAACATCCAATTAAATATAGAGAAACTTGAAGCAATCCTACTAAAGCCAGGGACAAGAAAAGGCTGTCCTCTTTCTTCATATCAATTCAATATAGCAGTCAAAATTCTAGCTAGAGAAATTAGACAACAGTAGGAGATCAAGGGCATACAAACTGGAAAGAAAGATGTCAAGGTATCACTCTTTCAGGTGATATAAAAGTATACATTCTACTAGAGAAATTCTACAGCTGATAAACAAATTTAGCAAAGGGGCTGAATGTAAAATTAACTCAAACAAATCAGTAGCCCTCCTTTATACAAATGATAAAGGGGCTGAGAAAGAAATTAGGGAATCAATACCCTTCACAATAGTCACAAACAGTATAAAATATCGTGGTGACATTCTAACAAAACAAGTGAAATATCTGGCTGCCATTCTCTTTAAACCTCACTTTAGGATCAACTGTGCACACATGGACCATTGCATGACACAATGAAACCATAGCCAGACCACACTGAGTTTCAACAGCAGAGAGCACTCCATCGTTTTGGTGATCATTTTCTCTCCTCTAGAAAAAAAAATGCAGTTCTTAGTTAAATGTTGGTAAGGGTACCAGTTATCCACCAAGAAGTCATTTGCTTATTCTCTTGTGTGGCCTTCACGCACAGCATCCTTGTTTCTGTTTCCCTTGTGTGATTGTTCTTTTCACAGGTCCTTTCTTCATGTCTTCTACTGACAGTATCAGCCAGAAGGATTTTGGAATCTGTGACAAGAGGTGAGGAAGCAGCAGGGAATGAGTTACTTGTAGGTATTTAGTGTGCTATAGTTCTTTGCTATTGGGGATCTCAGAGACATTTAACCAGTCTACTCATTACTCCTTTTTTGTTTTGCATGAGTATTTGCATTCACCAACACTTACTGGCTTGAGATTCTAGATCTGCAAGCAGTACTGTGTGTAGAAATAAGTATTTGACTTAATAGTGGACAGAAACTGGACCTCCCTGACTTATTCATTTTACTTCTATTTCAGGAAAATACCTTTAAACTACTTGTCTACTTCATTTACTACTTGTAGGAGGATTATACAATGGCCCAAATTTTCTTGATATTTTTGAAACAAATATGCTTAGCTGTTAAGTGCCTCCCCCTTTGGATGAGTGGATAAGGCTTAAGGATCTTAGGAATTCATGTTCTAATCTTCTGGAACATTGGTATTATCACAGTTTCCTATTAGAAATTATGATTTCTGTACCCGAGGAGAAATCTGGAGTTTTTCCCAGTTGGTGATTGGGTTGCATTTCCTTCTATGAGAACATAGTACAGAACTCAGAATTAGGCTTGGCAGGTACAGGAGACTGCTCCTGGGTCTGTTCTTTGCTTTAGCTATTTTTGTTACTTTTGTTATTGTTCCTGGAACTGATTCTTGCTACCATGAAATACTATAATTTGTATGCTTCTGCATGCTCTTGTATACTTGTGTTATTATATTTCAGTCAGAACAAATTAAAATGGACCTCCCTGTGTACTGTGTCATTATCAAGATCCTTGGGGAAATTTGAAAATATACACTAAAGATTCAATTAATTTGATATTATGAATAAAATATTGTGTCACTTGCATTTGATTTATTTGGAAATGTGTATTTCTCAGCAAGAAGGAAAATGTATGTTAATTAAAACACCTGAGACCCAACTTCCAAAATGAATAAATTTCTACAGAAATTTGGATGTAAAACAACTTGAGAGAGGAAGAGAGAGAGAGAGAGAGAGAGAGAGAGAGAGAGAGAGAGAGAGAGAAGAAGAAGAAGAAGAAGAAGAAGAAGAAGAAGAAGAAGAAGAAGAAGAAGAAGAAGAAGAAGAAGAAGAAGAAAAATCATGTAAAGTAAGGGAAGGAAAGCATACAAATTAGAATTCAAAATTGACTAATTTAAAATTCCCTTTGTCACATTTTCTGGAATGCTTCTGCTACACTTTTCATATTAGGTTCATAGATGTATATTTCTGTCTGGGTTTTTATTTGTTTTTTTAAAAATAGTTGAATATTTAGCTATATTTTATTCTTTTATTTGAAAATTAAACCAAACTTTGATCCCAGGATTTTTTGGAACCCTTTCTATTACTGATATTACCAGGTATGAGTTAAAACTGACAAAACAAAGTTTGTAACATTGGACAAACTTTGAGTTATGTTTTGAGGGGGACAAAAACTTTGAAAGCTCCAGCATTATTTAGTCATACATATGTGATATAAATACATATAAATGTACATATGTAGTTTGTGTGTGCATGTGTGTGTTTGGCTGAGTGGAGGATATGTGGCTGATATGTTGGATGTATATATTTGGGTAATAAATATCAGAATAATAAATATCAGAAGTGAAGTTCTCGGGAAGCTTAGGAAAGTCTTAGCCTTCAGTTATTTCTCAAAAATCTCAAATACCTGGCTTGGGTTTAAATTTAGTAAAGATTGGGAAAGCCTGGGTTTTCAATATCTTAACATTTTCTAAATCTCGTGCAGAACTGAAAGGCAAATGTACCATCAGCTTATTGCTAAGGTGCAGTTGCCAGTTGTCAGCCACACTGGCTCTCTGTTTATCTCTAAGACCAATGTAAGCCCAGTGAATGTAGCTACCCTCTGACAGTACTATGAAGTCTGTGCACCAGTGTGTAAAATGTGCTGAGTTCTTTGCGCGTATTGCCCCATCCTGGACTTTGCATCAGACTTAAAAGTTAGTTCTCATTTCCCTGTTTTTCCAAGCAAGAAAATACAGGAGTTGTGAGCTGGTGCCTCTTTGACAGGCAGACGTGGCCCCTGGCTTAATGCTTTGGCCTTCTTGATGTCCTCACTCAGCTGTTACTCACATGAGAAGCCACAAACTTAAAAGAAACAGAATCTGAAATGGCCTCATAACGGCTTCAGTAACCCCTGAGTCACAGAGTGGATAAGACGAAAAAACTGAGGCAATAAAAAGTAACCTTGGCTCAAAGCAGCAGCAATATCTGTGTGTCTACATTTTTTTTTTTAATTTGGCAGAAGAAAGAAGTAATGTTGGCTTCTGTGATGATAAAAATAGCCTAATATTATTAGGTTCCTGATTTTTTTCCCATCTCTTTACTTGGCTATTTTTGGCATGGGTTTGACCCCAGTCTGCAAGTTATGTAGCTGTAGAATTCACTGCCAATGTCCAGAAGTTGAAAAACATCATTTTTCTCATGGCTTTATTAGGAAAGAAGATATTTTCATCTGAAGGCCATAAAAGATAACATTCTTTCATCGCTTGTTGAGTCTACTTGGGCAACGCAGTCAACCATGAGCCAGTCCCTCACAGTCTTGGATGATACATCTAATAATAAATACTGGGAAGTCATTCACTAGGCCTACTTTCACCATCCAGCATCTAAGAGGAAAACCAAAATCCATACCTGAGGAAAATCCATAGCATAAAACATTGGAAACAATAACTTAAATAAGAGATTAATAAAGAATGCTATATAATTATTCCAAATGTATCTTTGAGATGGAAATTTTCAAAATTATACCTTCAAAGCAAATATAACAACACAATATCACATAATATAAATATAAGACAATATAACATAAAAGTGAACAGCTTATAGTTCTTATTCCATGGCAAAAAATTTCCAAATAATGTAACGTTCAGGTATTGTATAATAATGTAATTAATGTGATCTGTTTACACCACAATAAAAGTCAAAGATAGCATGATCACAAAATAAGAAAATTTGAAAAAAAATGAAAACAGATGATAGGATGAAGTTATGAGAAAGTGAAGAGACTTGATCATTTTTATGAATCAGGCATTACCTCATTTTGATTTAAAATGGAAATCTACTCATATACCATGTAGACAAAGATAATCTAAGATGAAGCAAAAGGTTGTGTGAGCAAGTAATGAGATGACTGCCATCCATTCTGAGGGTGAAGCTGGAGGCAACAAACCTGCTGTTTCCATCCTGGGTGCAGCAAGCCTGCCCTGCTTGTGCTATTCAGACTCAGCCTGCTGCCTTCCCCTCTCCTTCAATACTCGTTCATGTGACAACTTGGCATTTCTAAGAGCAGCCTTGGTTGGAGAAAGCTGGAGAAGTTTGTCTGATGAGTATAATAAGTTTAAGAGTATACTGTTTTTTGGAAATGAAGTAAACAATGTGTTCATTTTGTACTTTTTATCCATCTTTTTCCTTCCCTTTAAATTTGCTGATGAAAATATTTGGATGGAGAGGACACTGTGTGTTAGAAAGGCAGGCAGCGAACGTCCTTGAATAGTTGTGCTTATTAATAAAATCATCATGCCTTTCACAAGTCTTTGAACACTAAATAAGGCATTGAAAGGCAAAGGAGCAGCCTGTGTGCCTGGGAGCACTTCTTGGGATTTCATGAGCTCTGACACGCTATTTTGGGATCAGATCCAGATCATCATTATGCATATTTTACTCTTCCATTTGAAACCTGTGCATCTCAAAGTTGCATTTACTAGAAGGGGAGATATCTCAATGCTGTGTTAGCTATGGGTTGGGGATGAAAGGGGACTGAAGAGGAAAGTGAGAAGCAGGCTTGGTGATGCTGACCCTGCTAAGGTGCAGTCTTACAGGCATAAGTTAAACCTAATAACCACACATGGCATTTCAGTTGTTGAAAATATATTCAATTAAAAATGAGTTTTTAATACTAAAAATAGTTCATATGTGGGAGCTGAGAGAAGAATTAATAGAGTGAAGAGTGAAAATTTGAAGCCTGGGGTATTTGACAAGATAAATTCCAATAGAAAATGTGAAAGTGGGATAATTTACCTGAGAGTAGAGGCTCTGAGAGGAGTCGCTTAGAATATTCTCCACCTTTCTTTAATTTTGAGAATTCATTTCACTAACATTTCTACATGTAAAATAATTCAGTATAAAAACCTGACTTTAGAAAATGTGGATACAATCACAACTTAGGCCTTGAAGGGCAGAAACATTTACAATGCTTCTGTGAGACATTTCTTTTTGCTTTAACGAAAAGAAAAGCTGTACACTCTAACAGAACAAAAAAGACAAGACTCAGATCTATTTCCTTCTAAAGTAAACTATTTTCAAGTATTTTGCTGGAGCGAAAAACAGGGCAGAGAAACACATTTAGACTTTCAGGATTATGTTTCTTTTTTCAGGAACATTTCTAACAAGTAATCTGTGTTTGTAGCATGCATAAATTCCCTCAGATATCCAGGACTTAGAAAAAAATTCAAGGAACAGCAGCAGGTGGAGCATTAATGATCTGAAGGGTTAGTGAAGGATTCCTGCGTGTTTAGCTCCGGCTTGCTTAATGCACATGATACAGTGCAAAGGAGAGAAATAAATCAATCCTAGATGCCTCCCATTGGAAATCTACATAGCTAATGTTATAAAGCAAAGGCAAATAGATGTGTTTTGCTATACTGAGCCCTGTGACTAGTGTTATCATAAAGAGCAAAGCGTTTATGACAGAGGAGGAAGGTGTCTATACAATACTCTCAGGGACCCTGCTTCAGTGACACTTTTTTGTACCATGTTTGTTTCATTTTCATCCCACATTGATACTGAGCTCAGTGTTGTTTGTCTCCATAGTTGATAACTATTTTTGAAGTCTAACTGCTCAGTTCTTCAGAATGATTTACCATACGATGAAATAGAAGAAAAATAACCTTTCTTTTTAAATAAAACTCAAGATACTTAACTCAGAATTATTGATTAACCTCTTTTCTATATTAATTGGTAATGAATTTATTTGTATATCCTTGAAAATTAATATGTGTTTGGTGATGGTTTTTTAATTAGTTGAGTGGATTAGGCATTATAGCAAAAACTGGCCATAAAATGTTTAACAAGATATAGTTTGATCCTTGGGAAACATATACTATCTTCTATATAAAACTATACAAAGCATAGTTAGTTACAAAATATAGTGTATGAGATAAAAAGAAAATACCTACAGTTAGGAACAACCATTAATTGGTTTTTATAGTAGGATAGATAGAGAAAAAAGTCATAGGCTCTGTTAAAATATGTTATAACTGTTCACCCTCAGGAGTATCTTCATTTTCTTAAGAATTTGTCCTTCTTTCTCAGCTCTAATTCTCTGTTCACAGTCCTCATTCTCTTTAGTTTTGTTAGCACAATTACTCTGGCAGTGGTAGGAGATTCTACAGTTTGCAACCACAACTGAGAGAAGTACCCTATATTTAATTCTTGAGATTCCTAGGGCTAATCATGGTCTCAGGGATAACAGCATTCATGTTCATTCCTGCAATGACTATCAGGGCTGTGCCTGCCTGGGATTACACTATATGCTCATACTTGGCATTGTAAGATAGGGACATGTCTGGAGCAACATGTTCCAAGAATATGTATAAAGAAGGAAGATTAGGCCTAGAGTAGATCTATCTGAAATGGGAAGGTAACACAGGAATACTGAATAGAGAGCTATAATAGGCCCTCATGGAGTACAATGGTACTATAGGAATAAGAGCACATACTATTAGAGAATGTAAATATGTTCATATTATATACGTTCATATACTTACAAACTAAAGCAGTACAGTTAATATTGGTATGTTTTATATAGAACAGAGAAAAACTCTGAAATACCTACTTACATCTCCTCTTTCCTTTATTTGGAATTACAATATTTATACTGTTTTCAATGAATTAACGGGGAAGGTATTGTGTGTTAATAAACAATATTTATACTGTTTTTCAATGAATAACGGGGAAGGTATTGTGTGTTTAATATGGACATATTCTAGGCTTACATTACTTCAGATTCTTCAGTACACAGCACAATGCTAGTAATATGACTTAGAATTATGTAAATAGCAATTGTTTGAAACAGTTTTTAATCTTTCTGAACTTCACATGGCAACACAGAGCATCTGTGGAGTACAGATATCTTTTAAAGAAAACTTAAACTGGAATCAGCAAGGTAACAAGAGTGTCGAAGATCCTATGAAAACTTAGAAGGGGAGAGTAATTAGAATGGTCCTGCACCACTTTCAATAAAAAGTTGTAAGAAGTCATTTCAACTATTTTTGAAGTGGAAAACGAGAGTCCACAAGTGTTATATAAAACAATAATCTGTTTAAAATGCTAAAATCGGTACTCTAAAAACATTTTTCAAAAAAATTCAAAACTATTGTAATTTAGGTTGATTTGACAGTAGAACAACGTCTTCTAAAACATTTTTATAAGATGCTTTAAATAAAGGATATAAATAAACTCCATATTCAAGTTCTGTGAACATTTGCTAAGATTAGTTTGGAAGGAAGATTTACAGATTAAGAAATGGTATTGAGCGAAACCAAGCATAATGATCACTTTCTTTGAATTTGTATGAAGTTGGAGTTGTAAGTCCACATGCTTTGAACAACATTTGTTAATGTTGATAAATTATGTATCAAAAGCTCTTAAGAAAATAGTTTTTCTAAATAACAAAACAGTTATCGCTACAGACTACTAACTGGAGAGATACATGGACCACCATGGAGCATTTGCATATAGACCACAGGAGTACCAATGTATTCTACAAATTATCTTCATAACATGTAGAGAAGTGCATATGAAGCACATATGAATTTTATGTTGAGGTTTTAGTTCTTTTCTAAGCTATCTTATTATATATAAACGAATATTCCAAAATCTTGGGAACTTCAAACTCACAGTATGTCTACTTTCACACATTTTAGTGAAGGGATATCCAACCTTTACAGATGTTATAGGACCCTTTACTTAAATCATTCTGCAAAAACATAATGCATACCTATAGTCAGCTATAATTATTTTAACATTATATTTATAAAATAATTTTCAGTGTTTCTTCATAATATTTTAATTTCTTCATATTCTTTGAATCTTTCAGGTAATTTTTTCTGCATCTATAAAGATATGTCAGGATAGTGGGGTTGACCCATAGGCAAAGATTATAAAAAGTGCTTGATTTTTCTCAAAACCTGAAATATTTTGCTTTTTCTCACTAGCAATATCTAGGAGTTTCTACTCCCAAGCATTCTTGGCTTCCAAAGACCTTTCATTATCTAATCCTAAAAATACGTACAAGAAAAATGCTATTAATGTTAGGGACATTTAACTGTGTATAAAGGATATAATGTAATAATTAATACTTTAAACTCATTTATTTGTTTAGTTTTAGTATATCCTTTGGAAGCCAGTAGCATAATTATCACAAATAACTGAAAACTCACTTGCAAATATCACTGAAACAGAAAAAGAAAAACTCCATAATTTGCATTCAAGGTTGCTTGAAACTGTCGGGGCTTGACCAACAACAGAATTTCAGTCTTCTTGGACTGAAATTTTTTTTTCATTTATTTTTTATTATTATTTTCTTTATTTACATTTCAAATGCTATCCCGAAAGTTCCCTATACCCCTCCCCCGCCCCTACTCCCCTACCCACCCACTCCCACTACTTGGCCCAGGCCTTCCCTTGTGCTGGGAAGTCATATAAAGTTTGCAAGACCAAGGGGCCTCTCTTCCCAGTGATGGCCGATTATGGACTGAAATTTTTACGAAGCTTCCTGACCTTGTCTTTAAACAGAGTAGGGTTTGAACTGTGGAAGTAACTGTGTCTTCAGTAACAAAACAAGGTTGTTGCCAGGCATCTATTTTCTCTACTTCATACTTCCAAATGTTTTTGTTAGGTTATATTTATCTCCTGTTGTCTTTTGAAAAATCTAACCGTCTCCACGGAGTCCTTCCCCCTTAGAGCTTGGGAAAGCCTGCGGAAGAGGAGGAGAAAAGATCGTAAGAGTCAGAGGGCCTGGAAAACACCAGATGAGCATGGCCCACTGAATCAGCTAAACAGGTCTCTCAGGGCTCATAGGGCTCAGAGAGACTGGAATAGCAAGCACGGGGCCTACCTGGGTTGGCACCAGGTCCTGGTGTTATGGCTATTAGGTTGATGTTTCTACAGTATCCCTAAGAGTGGGAACGGAACAGGTATGCCTCTAACTCTTGCCTGTTCTTTGGATTCCTTCCCTCCTATTAGATTGCCTTGTCCAGCCTCTTCAGTATGAAGGGTTTTGCCTCTTCTCATTCTTTATCTTGGCTTGTTGTGTCTGGTTGTTGTCTTTTGGAGGAATGGTTGTGTTTGTTTTTTTGTTTAGTTTGTTTTTGTTTTGTTAGAGAAAAAGACACAAGCAGATCTGGGGGTGAGGTGACTTGAGGGAACAAATGGTATTATTTAGGATTTTAGGATTGAAAGACCTGGATTTGATGACTTACTTGGTTCATAAACACCAATCAGTTGTTTAGTCTCTGATGTCCCATGTTTTCCACCACTAGATTATGAACAATATAAATCTCAAAAGACAATGAAGATATATGAGATCACTGGTCTAATTCTCCATTGAGCTTCTTATACATAGGAGGCAAAATAGTTATGAGCTATCTTTCACCTCTACATGTTATTATTTTAATTAATATTGCCTAAAGATGAACATTTTCTAGTTTTCTTCCTATCTAATTAGTAGATTAAAATGAAGCTTGTTTCTTAGAATATGTCAATGAATGATACTGCTTTGAGAATTTGAAAATGAAAATTAGTATTCACTAATTTACTTATATAAGTCTAAATGTGTTCAGAGAAAAACATTATAGCAATCCTATTATGAGGAAAGAATACAGGTATTGAATTTTGAGTTGTAACATACTTGCTATTCTTCTGTTGGGTGTAATTCACTTTTTATGCTAGATTCCCAAGATTCTATAAAGCATCATGAGCAATGAAAGCTATCTACAGTTTTTAATCAAGGCAATAGACCAACATTGTGCTGGAAAGCCTTAGAAGGGTAACTTGTGGCAAGATTGGTGTTATTTGGATTGAGGGATTACCATGGCTAGAATGAGCTTCTCAGCTTCCAAATTCCTATTTTTAGTCACCATTAGAACATGTTGTTCATGGAAGGCAAGACAGGTGATCAATTGGCCTGAAACAAGGTATACAAATATAAAATAATCAATCACATTCTTGTAAAGGTTACCTTACATTTGTAAAATAATCTACTTCCAGAACAGGAAAAGCAATCCTGCTTCCAAATTCACTATTTAACGAGTATGATATAAAAAAAGAAATATTTGTGGCAATCAGATGGCAATCAAGTTATTAAGACAATGCCTGCAAACTACGATTTCTATGTTTCCTGCTTGGAGCTGCCTAACTAGTTTATGACACCTATTCTCAGCATTCCCACCCCCACTTTGAAAATGTAACTCTAACTACCAATCGGGTAATCTGGCTTCTTCCTTCTTGGTGGGGTTATCAGATGTGGCAGGGGTATGCTACTATAGTGGATTTATCTAGCATATCCAAAAAGTGCAATGCTAGTTCCCTGTGTATTACAGTCTGATGTATTGTGAAAGAAATTCTTTGGTATCTGAATATATATATATATTCTGATATATATCAGAATATATATATACATATATATGCATACATATATATATGCATATATATATATATATATATATATATATATATATATATATATATATAGAGAGAGAGAGAGAGAGAGAGAGAGAGAGTGACAAGAATAAAGCAAGAATTATTAGCATTAAAAGCTTAGGGTAGGATGCAGGAGATGCCAGAAGAGAAGATATTGTGAAATGTACAAATTGAAGTCCATTAGAGTCCCTTTATAGGCTCACAAAGCCCCCTTTATTGGGTTCTTCTAGTTGGAAAAGCTGGTTTGTACAGTCTTTAAAGCTGAACTTGAGAGTGAATGAGTCTGAGATTCAATTCCAAACACTTAGACTACTGTTATAGTAGTGAAAGAAAGGGCCAACTAAGAGATAGTTGTAATTTTTCAAGCCAAAATAGTGAATCTGCCTCTGGGTAGAGACATGGCATTATCTCCTCATTTAAAAAATTAGTTCTTTGATACTTTTGTACAATGCATTTTGGTAATGTTCACACCCTTTCTAAGTCCTTACAAATCCACTCTCCTTTTGCCACCAGCCTAACTTCTTTTTATTATTTTTTTAAGTCTGTGAAATTTGATTTATGTTGCATAGAATATTGACTCTGTGAACGCCCACTGGAATATGGTCAACATACCAGGAGAGCATATACTTAGAGAAAAATGGCTCTCTTATCTTATAAGTCATCACTTTTCAATAGCTTCTCAGCTAGGGGTGGGAAGTCATGGAATTGATCCTGCGCATGTTGTCACAGTTTTGAATTCATATGTGAAATTGCTCTGAATGTCTACAAAAGCCCTGTTTGCTTGCTTGTCATCATTCACAGTCTCTAGCTCCTACGGTCTTTCCAAACCTTCTTCCACAAAGGATCACAGAGTTTTAGGATAAAGAAATTTTTAGAGCTGGGACTTCTTCAATCTGTTATTTTCTCTACCTTGAACAGTTATAAATTTAATTAATTGTCCTCTATTGCCTAAAACTCTCCTCTGATGCACTAATCTATGGATATAAGTCAAAATTGTTAGCAGTCATTATAACATTGTGACCATTTTGCAGATTAATAGTAGATACTGCCCTAGTAAATTGTCTAGTCATAGGTTCTTGGACCCAGTAATAGTGTCAGGTAAAATTATCTTCTGTTGACCTGAAATTCAATTCAGCCAGAAAGTGGTGGTCAACTCCCATGATACCCACTATTGCAACAGTGGGCATGGGTTGCCAGGCTAGTCATTATTGTAGCTTTAAGTGTTCAAAGTGGGGTGATGCTGATGAGTTACTCTCTCACCTGCATGTATGCATAGTACCATCGAGCTCTGCAGGCACTAGCCAGCCGTGATGAAGCTTCTAGTTGAGTTCAAGCTTCATTTTGCCATGTTCAGTGACTCAGTATGTGGTGGTACCCTGCTGCCTTACCATCAGGTTCTGTAGAAAAATCAAAAGCCCTGGCAACCATATGTAATATCTGTAAGTCTATAGGACCTCCTTGTCCAATACTTCCAAAATCTAACCTAATCCTGGTACTGGACTTTTTACATGTTAGCCCATTATATCTGTAGGGGCATTGTCATTCCTTAGAAGTAACTCCATTTAAACTCATTTTACATGTGTATAAGTATACACTTAGGAATGTATTCAATCAGTTGGTTTCCTTATTACTTTCTTTTTTATTTTCAAAGTATTTTTATTGCTAATTTTATTTATTTACATTCCAAATGCTATTCCCCACACTCTATCCCATCACTCCTCCCCCTGCTTCTATGAGGGTGCTTCCCACCCACCCACCCACCCACTCCTGTTTCACCACCATAGGATTTCCCTATGGTGGGGCATCTGGCTTCCACAGGATCAAGAGCCTCCATTCCCTCTGATGTCAGATAGAGTCATCTTTTACTACACATGCAGCTGGAGCCATGGGTCCTCTATGTGTACTTTTTGGTTGGTGTTTTAAGTTACTGGGAGCTTTTGGGGGGTCTGGATGGTTGAGGTTGTTACTGTAACTATGGGGTTGCAAACCCCCTCAGATCCTTCAGTCCTTCCCCCTAACTCCTCCTTTGGAATCCCCATGCTCAGTCTGATGGTTAGCTGTGAGCATCCAAATCTGTATTGGTCAGGCTCTGGCAGAGCCTCTCAGGGGACAGCTATACCAGGCTCCTGTCATCAAGCACTTCTTGGCATCAGCAACAGTGCCAGGGTTTGGTGGCTGCAGATGGGATGGATCCCTAGATGACACAGTCTCTGGCTAGCCTTTCCTTCATTCTTTGCTCCGTTCTTTGTCCCTGCATTTCCTTTAGACAAGAACAATTCTGGTTAAATATTTTTGAGATGGGTAGGTAGCCTCATCCCTCAACCGGGGGCGGTACTAACTTTCCAGGAGGTCTACGGTGTTAGTTACCCATCTGGATATTCTGTCCTCTACCTAAGCCTTCTATCTACTTACCCACTTTCCATCTTTCCCTGTACACTAATGCATTCTATCTCTTCTCCCTTGAAAATACTTCCCCATTATACCTTAACAATTTTATTTCTCTATGTGCTCTAAATGAAATGCAGATATCTGAAAATTCACAGCCAACATCCACAAATGAGAGAAAACGTGATGTGTGCCTTAATGGGTCTGCATTATTCACTCAGAAAGATTGCTTCCAACTGCATCCATTTACCGGTGCATTTCTTACTTTTTGTTCATATCTGAAGAACAATCCATTTTGTAAATTTCTATGTTGCATTATCCATTCACTAACTGATAGACATTTAATTTTTTCCATTCTCTGGTGATTATGAATAGAGTCAGAATGAACATAGATGAATAGATATCTCTATAGTAGGATATAAAATCCTGTTAATATATGCCCAGTAGAGCTGTATCATTCAGTCATGCAGTAGGTCTTCATAAAGAATTTTTAGAAAACCCACATCCTGATTTCCATGGTGTTTTCAATTGTTTGTTTGTTTTGTTTCTTTGGTGTGTGAGTGTATTTGGTTTGCATGTTTGTTTATACTTTAGCCAGTAGTGACTGAGTCTTCCCCTTTACTCCCATCTATGCTAGGTGTTGCTGTCACTTTTGCTTTCTTTGTTTTGTTTTTTTTTTTTTTTTTTTTAGTTTTGGGATTTTGTTGTTGTTTTTTATTGTTGCTGGCCATTCTTAGACAAAATTCCTAGGTAGCTTTGATTTAGATTTCCTTGATGGCTAAGGATGTTTAACATTTAAAAAATATTTTTGGTTGTCTATACTTTTTCTTTAATTAAATATTTTCTTTATTTAGATTTCAAATGTTATCTCCTTTCCTAGGTTCCCCTCTGATAACCACCTATCCCCTCCGCGCCCTGCTAACCAACCACCCACTCCTGCTTACTGGTCCTGGTATTCCCATACACTCGGGCATTGAGCCTTCACAGGACCAAGACTTTCTTCTGTTGATGACCCATAAATCCATCTTCTGTTACATATGCAGCTGGAGCCATGGGTCCCTCCATGTGTACTCTTTGGTTGCTAGTTTACTTCCAGGGAGCTGTAGGGGTACTGGTTGGTTCATATTGTTGTTCCTCCTATTGGTCTACAAAACCCTCAGCTTCTTTCTCTGGCTCATCCACTGGGGACCCTGTGCTCAATACATAGGTTGTCTGATAGGATCCACCTCTGAATTTGTTAGGCACTGGTAGAGGCTCTCAGGAGGTAGCTATATCAGGCAACTGTCAGCAAGCACTTCTTGGCATCCATAATACTTTCTGGGTTTGGTGACTGTGTACGGTATGGATCCCTAGGTTGGGCAGTCTATGGATGGCCTTTCTTCAATCTCTGCTCCACACTTTGTCTCTTTAACTCCTTCCATACTTTGGTCTTCCTTCTTCTTGAGCTTCATGTGGTTTGTTAATTTTATGTTGGTTATTCAGAGCTTCTGGGCTAATATCCACTTTTTAGTGAGTGCATATCATGTGTGTTTCATGTGTGTGTGTGTGTGTGTGTGTGTGTGTGTGTGTGTGTGTGTGAGTGTGTTTGGATTACCTTACTAAAGATGATATTTTCTAGTTACATCCATTTGCCTAAGAATTTCAGGAATTCATCGTTTTTAGTAGCTGAGTAGCACTTCATTGTGTAAATGTACCACATTTTCTGTATCTATTCTTCTGTTGAGGGACATCTGGGTTCTTTCCAGGTTCTGGCTATTATAAATATGGCTGCTATGAACTTAGTGGAGCATGTGTCCTCATTACATGTTGGAGCATCTTCTGGGTATATGCCCAGGAGTGGCATTGCTAGGAACTCATTTTCTGAGAAACAACCAAACTGATTTCCAGAATGTTTGTACCAGTTTGCAATCCCACCAGCAATGGAGGAGTGTTCCTCTTTCTCCACATCCTTGCAAGCATCTGCTCTCACCTGGGTTTTTAATCTTAGCCATTTTGACTTGTGTGAGATGGAATCTCAGGGTTGTTTTGATTTGCATTTCTCTGATGACTAAGAACGTTGAACATTCTTTAGGTGCTTCTCAGCCATTTAGTATTCCTCAGCTGAGAATTTTTTGTTTAGCTCTGTACCAAATTTTCTAATAGTGTTATTTGGTTCTCTGGAGTCTAACTTCTTGAGTTCTTTATATATATTGGATGTAGGATTAGTAAAGTTCTTTCCCAAATCTTTTGATTGCTATTTTGTCCTATTGACAGGTGTCCTTTGCCTTACAGAAGCATTGCAATCATTTTTACATTACCATGATTTATTATTTTATCACACATCACTTCCCACCACTTTGGAGTGGTCCCCTCATACAGCAGCAATCCCCAGAGCTCCATGTGCTCTCTGTAGTCTGAACATTGCACAAATGAATAAAGTGGAACAGATTGTTTGACTGTCAGCCTTCTAGAGGACCAGTGCTACAGCTAGAATGTCCAAAGATTGTGCATCTAGAACCTCCATGCATGGGCTTTCTATAAACACAGTTAAGTAAGGAGAGTTTTTAAGAATTACTCGCACCCTGATTTTCCATTTACTCATGTAGCCTGGAACATACCCGCATCTGTTAAGAGCTGGCTGGTTACCATTCTTTACTGAAATAGAAAGAGAGGNTAGGTAAGAAGCCCGTGTGCAGAATTTGCTTTCCTTCTGTCTTTTGCAGCAGTAGACAGCTGTGAGTCCCATTTGTCAATTCTTGATCTTAGAGCATAAAACACTGGTTTTCTGTTCAGGAAATATTCCCCTGTGCCCTTCTGCTCGAGGCTCTTCCCACTTTCTCTTCTAATATTTTCAGTGTATCTGGTTTTATGTGGAGGTCCTTGATCTACTTGGATTTGAGCTCTGTACAGGAGATAAAAATGGATCAGTATAACACATTTTATTTCTATGACTCATTTTTTAAAATTTTTACTATTTTTTAAATTAATAATTCCATCAGTTTACATCTCAGATGATATTCCACTTCCCTGTTACCCCTCTACCAATCTCCCTTCTAACAACTCCCTCCCCACTTTGCCTGTATGAGGGTGCTTCTCCACCAACCCACACTCTCTGGCCTCACTTTTCCAGCATCCTAGCCAGGACCAAGTGTCTCTCCTCCCATTGCTGTCAGGCAAGGCCATCCTCTGCTATGTATATATCTGGAGCCATCGATCCTTCCAGGCACACTCCTTGCTTGGTGATATAGTCTTTGGGAGAACTGGGTGGTCAGGCCAGCCTATGTTGTTCTTCCTATGAGGTTGCAATTCCCCTCCACTCTAACAGTCCTTCTGCCAGCTCCTTCATCAGGTACCCTGAGCTTAGTCTAAAAGTTGCCCCATTTTTAAATTGGCTTTTTTCTTCATGTTTAGCCATTTTTTGCTCTTTCGATAGCATATATTCTAGCCATATCTAAGTTGTATGTTTGGTAAACTCTGTTGAAAAGGAAGCTTGCTAAATAAGCAATGATAAAATAAAAGCAAAGTATTTTGTACTTGCAAATTTTATTATCAATTCGTGTTCAGGAGTTTTCTAGTAGGCACAAATTTGTTATTTAGAAATAAATATTTATAGTGACTCTGACCAGGAATTCCCTAGTTACCAGAGATGGAGGATGGGGAAGGCAGGGTTGTTTTAAGAGAGAATTAAGATGTAAGAACAAGTTACACTGGAAAAGGGAGTTAACATATTTCCATTCACATAATTGTTTGCAAACTGTCACAAGTCCTTCACATATTCTGTGATAAGCAATTCAAGAATAAAAATCATATGTACACACACACACACACACACACACTCACACACATACACACATACACACACACATACACACGTCTACAAATTCTGTTCTGTTTTACTGTTGTTTTGTTGATTTTGTTTATTTTCGCTTACATGGAGTAACATATAAATGAAGAGATTAGATCCCTCCTAAAAATCACTTGATTTACCTAGAGCTTAATCTCTGTATTGCTAATTTTTTAAATACTGTTTGCCACTCTCTGTTTTGGGTGGTATGAATTCTACTAGGGAAGGCAAAACAGAACATGTGTGATCTCAGTCTTCAAACAGCTTATAAAGCTAAGGTACCCTTAGAAATAATTTAATAAATACGTGAACATTTAAAAACAGTAGTGCACTTTTAAAGGGAGCTGTACAAATTCTTAAAGAGGACAATGTGAAATTTGAGAAATTGAGGATCTGTTCACAGTAGCTTTTGCTCGCTTTGTGTCTTTGCATTTTCAAGACATGGAATCACTTTTCTCAGCTTGTTTGTCACTTCCATTTTGAGCATCCCATTGCCCAAAATGTTCACAGCTCTAAAGGAATATCCCTTGTCTCCCTGATTAACTCTTACCCTGTGCTGCACACTCCATTATCAGCTTAATCTCTAACATTAATAACTTCTTGGCAAAACCTTTATCTTCTTTTCCTCGCATTAGTTCATCACATATTTTCATAATAAAGCAAATAGCTCTGCATCCAACATGTTCTTCCTTAATACTGAAAGGACAGAGAAGGAAATGAAACCATATTCTTGAATCAGCAATTCTATTAATTGACTAGGAGATATATCCAAAAACTTCTGGCAATCTCTCACAAAGGTGTTTGTTTTGTTTTGTTTCCTCAAGGAGGGAACAACATATAAATATCTACTAATAGTGCCATCCTAGTACTATTTAACTCACTTATTAAATCATTCATATTTACATAATCTTTAAGGTCCTTTCAGTAGGCCAGGTATTTGAGAAGGATTAGGGATAAAGATAAACAACATTGTTCCTTATGTATGGATAAATAATTAAAGGGAGGGATACAATTTCCTGATTTAATTATTCACGTTCATCATGCAAACAGAGCAAAGACCCACAGAGAACCAAACAAAAAGCCAACTTCTTTGTTCAAAATACTTGCAAAGATTTGGTTTGATAAATATATACTATTGGTATATAGTATACAACACTAAAAACATCACATATAAAAATGCTGGTTATAGTAAAGTACATTTTTTTTCAAGTGAAATGATAAGGTTAAACAATGATCCCATTCCCATTCCCCAAGCAAAAGGGGGTCTCTGGAAAATTTCTATTGAAATTGGAAAGTAAGCATGATTGGACACTAAAGCAAAGGAAACAAAACCAAGAAAAAGACGTTTGTTTAGGAAATGGTGGTTGTGGCAAAGAGGAGCGATAAACTATGTGTCTCGCACAGGCAAGGTGTAATGTGGTGGCAGCACTGGAATGCTTCACAGATGGTGTGACAGGTCATCTGTTACAGTGTCTTTCTCAAAGCCAGTGTTTTCAACGAGGGATGCTTATGGATCAGAGAGCACCTAATGTGGCCAGGCTGGATATTAAATTGTAGGATACACAGGGCTAGAAAAGTCCCACAGCAATCTATTAGGATACTTCACATCTTTATATACAGTTCCATAATGGTCTAAGCATCACATAGCAAAACAGGAAAGGAAGAGAAAGCCAGGAGAAGGTACTACTGATGTGTTCTAGCTCTGTGTCAGAAAAGAACACCTTTTTTTGACACTTCATATCACTTTCTCATCTTTCCTGGTCCTTCTTCCAGCTACAGAAATTATAAAACAAGAGTAATGATAGTGATATTAAGAACTGAGAATTAAACTATTTTTTGAGATCCATAGAGCATACACAGGAGTCTGGAAAGGACAGGCCCAGATAAGTTTTTAGTGGAATACTGACAAATTGTCATTTTCAGAATGTAGACAGCAAAAATGTGAATATCCGTGTGTATGTTTGCATATATTTGCATATTTCTCATCTTTTATATCAAGGACTCAATACCATCTTATGGAGGAGAAATGGATTAAATGTTTAGTTGTGGGGTTTCTGGTATGTTTGGTTTTGAGTTCACATCATTTTTTTTTTAAATATATTGATCATGTAAGTTTAACTATGTTAACACGAAATGATTATGATTGTTATATTCATAATTAAAAAGAGAATAATACTGAAAGAGAGTGGACATGGCTCCTACAGAGCAATGGCAATCCTTCCAACAGTTGGCTTCTGCTCATTTAAACAGCTGGGATCAGAATAAACACAGGGATTTTCCTTTTTCTATTAAGCAAACACTATTTTACTTAAAAGTCATAGAGAATTAATGACTATATGTCATTCAAAATTATCTACCTAAGTAGAAAAATTAAAAGTTAATTGCTTCTATTGGCTATAAATAAGAAATATAAAGCCAGTTAATTCTTAGCCCTCTGAACATTTTCTTATCAATAGCTTTGCATTAGACCATGATTAACTTATTCCCCTTTGTTGCATTTAAAAAAAAAATAAGGAAGTACAAGAGCGGTTCTAATTGCCAAGGAATCTGGAGTAATTGGTAGTAGAAAATTAATACTTATTTTCCTTTTATGTTTGCCTATGAAATGAGATTTAACCCATAAGCCACTTAGCTTTTTCATCTATAAATAGCCTCTAATGAAACTTCTGTAGCAAAAAATTTAAACATTCTATACAAAAAGTTGTTATGTGATAATGCTTTAGAAAAATAGGAAAATAATTTTCAGTGTTCTATGGTTTTAGTGTTTTTAAGTTAAATTATAATTATATTATTCCCCTTTCCTTCCCCCTCCATTCTTTTCCTCTAAATCAATATGCTACCTAGCCCCTTCTCAAATCCAGCATCTTTTCTTTAATTATTATACATAATTATGTTGAGAAGCTTCTGAACTATCTAAGTTGGTTTTTGTATGGTGTTTGGTTGTTTTTTTTTTTTTTTTTTCATCTAGAGAAAACCACGACACTGACATTGCTGTAATGTATCAGGAACAAATTTGCCCAATGCCACAGCCTCCTAATTCAGAATCTTCATCTTTCTCAATCAGTGCTCCTCTCTTCCCCGGTCACCTACCTTCTGCAGTCTCACCTCTGTGGACATTCACTGTGTTATGACACCTAAACAGCTGTCCTAGGTCCATGTGGTTAATTCCCAATGATGAAAAATTGAGTTAATATGACATTTTATTTTGCACATTTGATTATTGTAGGAGGATAGAACCACACATATCCATCTATAAATTATTTTTAGATAATTGATAATGACTGATAATACTGATGGTAGTGTTACTGACAATTAACAATTGCTTTCATATTCTATTCCTCTGAAAAAGTAAAACAGCTTAAACTTGCTGAGCATCAAGCTATCAAATGTCTGGGAACATTTTTGACCTGTCTATACTGTTTTGAGCCTTTTATGGTAACAATAGAAAAAAAATATGTTCTTTTTTTTTTTTTAAGTAGTAAGGAAACTTCATTTATTTTTTCAATATCAATGTTCTTTATTTCTAATTTATTATTATTATTATTATTATTATTATTATTATTATTTACTTTATTTACCTTTCAAATGCTATCCCGAAAGTTCCCTATTCCCCCCCTCACCCCTGCTCTCCTACCCACCCACTCCCACTTCTTGACCCTCTGCTGGGTCATATAAAGTTTGCAAGACCAAGGGGCCTCTCTTCCCAATGATGGCCGATTAGGCCATCTTCTGCTACATATGCAGCTAGAGACAC
>NC_034596.1:36234610-36270354 GCF_900095145.1 Mus pahari
GCATATCTAGTGACTTCTTTTGTGATTGGGTTACCTCACTAAGGATGATATCCTCCAGATACATCCATTTGCCCAAGAATTTCATAAATTCATTGTTCTTAATATAGACACACAGATACCCAAACACACACGCACACACACACACACACACACACTTTGCTTTATTTTTTGTTGTTGTTGGTTGGTTGGAAGGTTGATTGAGTTTGTCAGAAAGGTTCTTCGTATACCCCAAGATGTACTGGAAATTTCTATGTACAGCAGGCTGGCATGAATCCTAAAGACCCATCTACTTCTGCCTTCTGACTGCTGGAATTAAGGGCATGTGATACCTCCAGCCAGCCACTCATATTTTCTTACAATTCCAGTATTAATAATTTGGGGGGGGGGTCTGGGAAGATGGTTCAGTGGTTAAGAACACTGACTACTACTCTTTCAGAGGTCCTGAGTTCAATTCCCAGCAACCATATGGTGGCTCACAACCATCTGTAATGGGTATCTGATTCTGTCTTCCGCTGTGTCTGAAAGCAGTGACAGTGTAACCACATATATTAAATAGATATGACTACAGCGAGCAGGGCTGGAAAAAAATAATTTAATAAAAATAAAGAACCCAGATGTCCAGATGTTCCTCAAAAGAGGAATGGATACAGAAAATGTGGTATATTTACCCAATGGTGTACTACTCAGATATTAAAAACAATGAATTCATGAAATGCTTAGGCAAATGGATGGAACTAGAAAATAACATCCTGAGTGAGGTAACCGAATCACAAAAGAACACACATGGCATGTACACATTTATAAGTGGATATATAGCCCAGAAGCTTGGAATGCCCAAGATAAAATTCACAGGCCACATGAAGCTCAAGAAGAAGGAAGACAAGAGTGTGGATACTTTGGTACTTCTTAGAAGGGGAAACAAAATAACCATGCAAGGAGTTACAGAGACAAATTGTGGAGCAGAGACCTAAGGAATGACCATCCAGAGACTGCCCCACCTGGGGATCCATCCCATAATCAGTCACCAAACCCAGATACTATTGTGGATACCAAGAAATTCTTGCAGACAGAAGCTTGATATAGCTGTCTCCTGAGAGGCTCTGCCCTGACAAATTCAGAGGTTGATGCCAACCATTGGACTGAGCACAGGGTCCCCAATGGAGGAGCTAGAGAAAGAACACAAGGAGCTGAAGGGGTTTGCAGCCCCATACATGGAACAACTATGTGAACCAACCAGTACTCCCAAGGATCCCAGGGAGTAAACCACCAACCAAAGAGTACACATGAGGTACCCATGGCTCCAGCTACATATATAGCAGAGGATGGCCTTGTGGGATATCTATGGGAGGAGAGACCCTTGGTCTTGTGAAGGCTCTATGCCCCAGTGTAGGGGAATGCCAGGGCCAGGAAGTGGGAGAGGCTGGGTTGGTAAGCAAGGGAAGGGGGAAGGAGATAGGGGTTTTTTGGAGAGGAAACCAGGGAAGAAGGTAACATTTGTAATGTAAATAAAGAAAATATATAGTAAAAATAATAATTTTTCTTTTTTTGTAATCAGAATCCTTATTAATTAGTATGCTAGTAAATGAACTTATGTCAAGTGTACCCAAAGAAGCACCATTTAACCATTATATTGATAGTGTCAAAATACATGTAATAGCATGGAAATCTATTAAAATAAAATACATAATATACAAAGCATATTATCAATACCATGTAATCCCATTTTTCTAATCATTCATACTAATTAATAAATATGTATTTGTGTTCCTTTATTGAAAATGTCCTTGAAAGATACCAATATACTAATAACCCTATAGTTATTAGTATTATTTCTTGATTTTGAAATTATGAATGAGCAGACTTTTTTCAATGTATTTTCTTTGTGGCTTCTAAATAGATGGTATTAATTGTGCAGTCATGAAAATTCCAGTGATCTTATCTTCAAGACAGAAGCCCTTGAAGTTTGGTAGTGAGGGAATGTATGCCCTTAAGTCTGAACAGTTGGAACCACCGTACAGAAGCAATCTGTTATGAAAAGAACACCAAACAGAATAAGGAAAATGTTAAAGACTTTTAAGACAATAACTTTTTTCTTTTCGTTCTTAACAAATTTAGATAAATTGGCTGGCCATTTTACTCTGTTGGCCATCTGTCTTTATTAACTTAGAATTTCTGAGAAAAATATAGTAATTTTGAAATCATTACATATGACTCTGTAGAAACTAATGGCTGATTAGTTTCAAAGAAACTATGGCTGATTTACAATCATAATTTAGAAAATTTTTAAGTTACATTTTCAAATGGCTAGTTATTTAAATGTCACTAATCAAACTATGCTAATGTAAAATAATATTGATAATCAGGTAAGTACAGGAAAACTAAGATTTCAGATCATTTTGCTCTCATACTGACTTTGCTTTTTCTATAATTTTATAATTTATATAATCTATACAAATGTATAGATAATTGAGAATCATTTCTGCCATTTTTTATTTGCTTAGACAATGCGCCTAAGAAAAACTTCTTACAGGCTAACATTGAAGTTTGATTTTCCGGGATTTCATCTTATTAAAGGGATTTTCCTCCACAAAGCCTTTACCTTTGCAGAAACTCTTTTTCCTTGTCTTCTCAGTCTCTTTGCACTCTGGAGAAACATCCGGATTTCTGCGGGGGGGATCATCTACCTCAGTGAAGTCATTCGGCCTTCCATTGGAGTTTATGTGCCTTTCAGTCCTGGAAGGGAAGTCAAATAACACTAGGGAATTTTCGGGATAGCATTTGAAATGTAAATAAAGAAAATAGCTAATAACAAAAAAGAAAGAAAGAAAGAAAGAAAGAAAGAAAGAAAGAAAGAAAGAAAGAAAGAAAGAAAGAAACAAAGAAACAAAGAAAGAAACAAAGAAAGAAACAAAGAAAGAAAGAAAGAAAGAAAGCTGTAACCAGGCAATTAATTGTCACAAAACCAGTCACTGAACCATGTTTTCACAGGTCATACTGGGCACGTGCACTTACCAGTTAGGGAAAATTTTCCTTTGCAATAAGATTATGCAAATATTAATTAATATGAATTAATGAAAATATAACTCCTTTGCTATTTATTGGCCATTTATGTACTTATGTTTCCTAGTGATCTCATCTTTTGCTCATAGTGGTGATTCTCCTGTGCTTCCTTGAAGAGCTTGATTCTGTCTTTCTCTGGCACTCAAGAGAGGAGCTATTTTTTACACGAGTCAACACTGGTGACTGCGCATGATCAATATCTAATCTGATTGATTGAATTCTAGTAGCATTCTTTACTTTTCTTACAAAGCATCACTTCTTTTCTTGCTTCCTTTGTTACCCTTTAATTGCTTTTCCTGACTATCTTTACTTTTCTTACAAAGAAACACTTTTTTGCTTGCTTCCTTATCCTTCAATTACTTATTTTTCTTATTATTCTTTAATTTTTTTTATAGTACAGTAGTTATCTCCTTCCTAGACTTCCCTCTGACTGTTCCTCATCTAATACCTCCTGCCATGTCTCCAAGAGGATGTCCCAATCACCCATCCCCATCCTATCAGACCTCCCCACTCCCTGGGGATTCAAGTTTCCCAAGGGTTAGCTGTTTCTTCTTTCACTGATGCAAGAGCAGGCAGTTCTCTGCTGTATATGTGTTGGGGGTCTTATATCAGCTGGTGTAGGGTGCATGGTTGGTGACTCAGTATCTGAAAGATCTCTGGGTTCTAGGTTAGTTGAGACTGCTGTTCTTCCTATGGGGTTGCCGTCCTCCTCAGTTTCTTCTAGCTTTTCCTTATTGTCACCACAGGGGTCTCTGCCTTCTGTCCATTCATTGCATGTAATTGTTTGCCACTAACTCTTTCAGCTGCTTGATGTGCTTCTCTCAGACAGCAGCCATTCTAGGCTCCTGTCTGTAAGTACATCATAGCATCAGTAATAGTGTCAGGCCTTGGAGCATCCCCTTGAGGTAGATCCCAATTTGGGCATGTCACTGGACCTCCTTTACTGACTGTAAAATTTTGATTTTTGACTTTTCAATATTAGTGCATATATTTCTTCATATCTAGAGACAGCATGTTATTGAAAATATGTTGAATGTTGATTTTTCTTTAAGAGCTGGTACTCTATTTTTTCTAATGGTAGAAAAATATATTCTCAACCTAAAAAATCACTCAACCAAAAATGTTCAAACAATAATCAATATTTAAATATTTGTTTGAAATTTAACAAAGACTTTATATAGCAGAAAGCAGTAAAGTACCATTTACCTAATCTTTCAACATCTAATTATTTAGTACTTTGTGTGCTTATTATTGCCTGGGTGTATAGTACACAGTAATGCCGTTCTGTATTTAATGCAAAGTACCATTTATTTGTAATCTGAAATGAAGGATGAATAATATAATTGGTACTCATATAAAGACATCTAGGTAATTACTTAAAATAGCAGGTTCATTTATATTAAAATATTGATATCCCGGTTGAGGTTTCCTAGGGAAAGCTAAAAGATTAAAGATCAAGAGAGATGGGAAAGAGCTGGTGACAGCTGACAGGAAGTAAATATTTGTCCATGCTAAAGGACAAGGATAATTTTCTCTTCTTGTTGTCTTTTTTTATTGCACAAGATATTGATGCTATCAATAAACTACTGCTATAGGAAATTCATGTAAGGATTTTGAAACTAACCTTCGGTTTCTGTCTCCATGCATGATGTTTGAATCAATGCAAAGGCAATATAGACAGTACAGGTAGAACATTGCTTAGACACATCTATCATTACCAAGTTATTTCTTCTTCTTGGCTTACCACTTTTTAAAGATTTGATTCAAGCCTTTATACCCTCTTGCAATAAAAACATTGGAGTTAGTATAATTCTATATTGTAATTTTAATGGGGGAAAACCATTATTCAGCATTACTAGGATGAATTGTATAAAGTCAGGTTGTGATGATAACTCAGACATCTGCTTTGTATGGCTCTGCTCATAAAAACCTTGGTCATTAGTCAGAAATCTGTATGGCCTTGATCTGCATTGTACCTAAATCAAACATGGTAACATTTCCCTACAGGGCTATTTGCTTAATCCTCTATTAGAGCAATGTCATTTATCTCTTCACCAAGTGCATAGAGTGCATCATTGGGCTGGCAATGTTTCCTAACAGAAGTGCTTAAGACATTGGAAGGCATGGAGATCACCCGACCATTGTATTATTATCTGCAATCCTAGAAGGTTTCTTTGGGATGCTTTCAGATTCCCTGAGGATCCAAAAGGAGCCATGTTTTCATGAGTTTTCTTCAATTGGAATTGTGGTAAATGTGGAAAGGAAGTTTCCCACATGAGCCTTGGCTGGGTGTTCACTGTGAAGCATTACATACTGTGTTTGTTTCAGTATTGATTCCGAAGCCAAGATCTTCTTGGAACGGAACCAGGTATTTATCTTGCATAATTGTGAGGGAATATCAAACGATGAATTTTGTCAGTAGCTAATATCTGCAGGGGAAATCCCCTTTGATCAGATGAGCCATAAAACCTACAGCACAGTATTGCTTCCTAGAACCCTCTCATCTTGTTCATCTTGCAAATGCTTCACGGTTCAGAGAGTTTTATTTTCCTTTTCTGACAACCTCTAATTGGTGTTTATTTAAGGGTTAGGGTTTTGGTATTTTTTTCTTTTTATTAGTTATTTTATTTATTTATATTCAAATGTTATTCCCCTTCCCGGTTTCTCCTCCACAAATCCTCTATCTCCTCCCTGACTCCCTGCTTCTATGAAGGAGCTCATTCTGCCTGCCTACACACTCCTGCCTCAGCACCCGAGCATTCTCCAATGCAGGGTCATCAAACCTACACAGGTCCAAGGGACTCCCCTCCCACTGATGCCAGATAAGGCCATCCTCAGCTACATATGCAGTTGGAGCCATGAGTNNCTCCATGTATACTCTTTGGTTGGTGGTTTAGTCCCTGGAAGCTTTGAGTATCTAGTTGGTTCATATTGTTGTTCTTCCTATGGGATTGCAAACCCCTTCAGTTCCTTCAGCCCTTCCCCTAACTTTTCCATTATTGTTAGCATTTGTTTTTATCTTTGTGTGTTTTGTTTTGGGGATGTGTGCTTGTGTGCATGAATGTGTGCTCACATATGAGCGTGTGTGTGTGTGTGTGTGTGTGTGTGTGTGTGTGTGTGTGTNTGTGTGTGTGTGTGTGTGTGTGTGTGTGTGTGTATGTATGTATGTAATGTGCTTTTTCAAAGGCCTTAAAATAACATTAAAAGTCTAAACCACACAAAATGTTATTAGGGCCTTTGCTTGTCAGGCAAAAGAAGTAATAGGTTTTGGATGAACATCCCTTTTAATCATCTTTTTATCTAAAATCTAACTGCTAAAGTAATAATAGTTTTCTTTTAAAAGATATATTTAGGTAACAATCTTATGAACTGAGATATCATTTTTATTTGTTGGAGGTGTATACAGTGAGGAACTTTGCAAGTTCAACTGTAAAGAATTTCAAGAGGAGATTTTCTTGGATTTGGGATTGGCTAGTTCTGAATCCAAAAGCCAGTATCATATGATTTAGAAAAGGAAAGAAACTATTGAAGCCACATGAAGGCAGAGGTAGAGATAGAGTGATGGACCCACAATCCAGGGTCACCAAAAAATTTCAGGAGTCACCTATAGTTGTAGCAAAAGCAGAAATATGTTTTCCCTGCTTTCAGAATCAGCTTTGACTCCACAACCCTGAACTCCAGTTCTCTGAATATTTAAGTACACCTAATATATTTCCCCCCTCCTGACTTTCCCCTCTGCCTTTTTTTTTCAGACATTCAAGGGTGTTTAAACAATCTGGAACAAACTCAGCCATATTAGTTGAATATTTGAGAAATAATTAAGATACATCAAGATCCATAAATACTTTTACACTCCATTTGAGTGGCATTTTTAGTCTGATAACAGTTTTAAAAAGAGTTACAATAAATAACATTCAAGGTTTAGAGCAGAATATAACAGATGCCATTTTATGAAATCACAGGTCTAGGTATGTATATATTCTAAGCATATGTTGTAAAATATTTGGAGAAACAAAGCAATACTACATATATACTCCATTCAACTCACCTTTTAAATTTTTGTTAATATACCAAAATTATTTGTCACAGTATAGTAGAGCTCAAAGTATAATGTAACCAACTTACTCTTTAACACAGCTAGATAAAAGCTGATCAATTTTCAATGTGTGGAATATCATTCTAAATCTGTTTCTGAAATAAAATGGTAGTATGGAGGAAAATAGAAATTGTTATCTAATAGGATGATTTTACTTATCAAAACATTAAGTTCCTTTTAGAACTGAGTTCTTTCCTTTATTTTTGTTCTGTTTACCCAGTAAAGAGATTTGAAGTTTCAAGTTTTTCAAGATAGATTTTGTTTTAAAATTTGGAATTAGAAGAGTTGAAGGAAACCAAAAGTAGGCATAGAAATACCAAGGAAGGAAATGTTTAGTACATCTCAAAATGCTCGTTTCAATAAAAACATAGAAAATGCAGATGCAAGATTCTGTCCCTGCTAAACTCTGTAATATTTAGACAGAATAGGGTGAAGAATAAATTTAGTGAGAAAAGTTTTTATTGGTCATTTAAGAATGAAGACAAAGCTAGCTGCATATGTAGCAGAAGATGGCCTAATCGGCCATCACTGGGAATAGAGGCCCCTTGGTCTTGCAAACTTTATATGTCCCAACACAAGGGAAGGCCTGGGCCAAGTAGTGGGAGTGTGTGGGTAGGGGAGCAGAGGCGGGGGGGTATAGGGAACTTTCAGGATAGCATTTGAAATGTAAATAAAGAAAATAAAAAATATGTGAAAAAATAAAAGAATGAAGACAAAGAAAAAGTCTCCTTAATAAGTAATATAAACATACAATTGTTGTATATATATATATATATATCTCACATATATATGTTACATATATTTACTTTATATATTTATTTATAATTTGTATATAATTATATATGACTATAACATGAACTATATGACTAAAATACGTAATAAAATATATACAGGTATTTTATGTTTTTTCACACTATACTCTTTACAATGCCATGAATCGTAGTAAGGTACATAAAGACAGTAGATGACAATGCCATATCCCCTTGACTTCCACTGAGTATTGTACTATGTAGTCCTGAGAACAATCTCTCACAACCATCCATTTGGTTTTGAGTGAGTAATTTATTAAATATATAGTAAGAAATGTAAAAGAATAAATGCAAATAGTGGATAGATAGATTGACAAAGGCAGACATAAACATATTAAGTCAGAAATATGTAATGAAAATTGACTGGGCAATTCTACTTGTGACTGTCAGCTCCCATTTATGTTAGAGTGCCCTGGGCAGAGTAAAATATCCTCTTATCTGAGTGAAAAACCAATTAGCAGGCAGAAAAAATATCATAAAAATAAGAAGTTTAGAAACATTCACCTGAAATTTACAGGGAAAGTTGAGGCAGTTGCCTGGAATTCCTGATTGAGTTTTCTCTCCCTGGGTGAGATTTTCATAGCTACATTCCTACTTTTCTCTCCAATTGTAGGCTTTTTTATATCATGAAATAAACAACAGTAACTTCTCCTGTAAATATTTACTTTCTAGCTGTTCTCAAGAACATTGTCTCTTACAACTCTTGGACCCCTCGCTGTTTTCCTATCAACGGAAAGACGAAAGTTATTGGAGGACACATTGGAACAAATATTTTTGGGGTCTGAAGTGGGGGTGGAACAGCTGCATTCCCAGTCAACTTTTCAGTGATCTCAAATAATACATGATTATAACTGTGGGCTTTTCCACCTGCTCCCCTGCTCCTGAAATGACAACTCTGAGGATTATATATGAAAGAATGCCTAGGCCATAAGCTCGGGCCTGTTTCCCTGATTAGCTTGTAACTTACTTAACACATTTACTCTCTCTAGTCTATGAGTGCTATCTTGCCTGTTACCTCTTCTCCATTTCATATATCTGTATCCTCAGAGTCCAGAACTAAATTTCTTCCTGTGGATGAATATATTCCACAGTTGCTCTTTCCCAACTTCCATTTCCTGCTTCACCCACTGACCAATCAGATTTTTGTTGAAAGTTGAGGCTTGCATATAGTACACAAGAGAATCTCACTACTTCCCCTCTTTTAGTCCAAAAGGCTCTTTCTCCTTCAAAAATAAAATATAACCAATAATAACAATTATGAAAACTACCAGGTAAGAATACATTTACAATGTCTAGTGCATATGTATTTACCAACCTTGGAGAAATTTTTCAACTATCTATAATATCTTGGTGAGTGGGTTCAAAATTCTGTACCTAAATCAGTTTCTAACACAACCTGTATCACCAACCCAAAACATCTTCTTAGACCTAAAAACATTTTCATAAATCTTAAACAACTTAATTTTAATTGTGAGACTATAAATATCTAGTCCTCAAACCCATCAGAGGCCTGAGAAAGAATAAATATTACCCAAGTATGCAGAAAGTGTAGACCAGAAGCTTGCAAATATATAGAAATGACTGAGAAAGCTGGCTGCCTAGACAGCCCTGCAAACTTACTATGTGCTGTTCGAGTATCATCTTTGGCTTTCTTGCCCTGCATATCTGACAACCTTTTCCTGTACAGTAGGAAATATGAGGGATCAATTACCCTGTTCAAAGGAAGCTCTGCTGTTGACATTCCTGTGACTAATTTGTCTAGTTTTGGTAACATAGTGTCAGTTCTTTCACCCAAGGACAGTTTCTTTCTTAATGGCCAGCTTGTCACATATGAAACAAACTCCATATGGAAATTCTTTGTTGTATATCATTTTCTTTGAAGTAGAATGGGGATGCTGTCAGGAGCAGACCTGTTTCATTTTCAAAAAAATCTTTTGTTTCAGAAACATCCTTCAGTGGCATTTTCTGTGGGTCTCTAATGTTTTTGAAGACCATCTATCTATCTATGATATATCTTAGTAGGCAACCATTATTTGTTTCTAGCTATTTGTTATCTGTTCCTCTTTGAAAACATCTTCCTGTAATTAACTATGCTAGTATTTAACATGACCAAAAATTGTATCTATTAACTTGAATTTTGTTTAAATTATCCAAAACATTTTGTAGTAGCAGCTTTGAAGGACTAGAACTCAGCATAGCAATTGTAAGAACTATATAGTTACAATACCTTAAGAAATGATACATAGCCGGGTGGTGCATGCCATTAATCCCAGCACTTGGGAGGCAGAGGCAGGCAGATTTCTGAGTTCGAGGACAGCCTGGTCTACAGAGTGAGTTCCAGGACAGCCAGGGCTACACAGAGAAACCCTGTCTCGAAAACCAAAAAAAAAAAAAAAAAAAAAAAAGATACATAGTGTTATAATTAAATATAACCTCAATTTGTATAAATATACAAAATCCATACCAAATGTAAAATATTTTACTTGTTGATGTTCTTTAGTCTAAAAGTAGACTCAATAATCTACCTGAGAATCCTATTATTCCTATAACCAGCTTTTCTTGTTATTTTATCCAACTTCCTTTCCCCTAACACTAGACAGTAGAGAAAGAATGATAGAAGAAAGAAATAAATAGAAAAGGAAATCCCTGAATCTATCCTCCTTTATTTTGTTTCCTTCCTGGACAAGACCATAACAATTTGTAACTAACAATCTTAAATGAGAATTTACATCCATCGTCAATTCAATGATCAAAACCCATCCACCCTTAGGGAATGGCGACATCACTGTTTTAAAATTTATTTCTGCTGTCCAGAAGTGTCATTTTCCTATGTGGGAGTCCCTTAGAAAATTGGGATTATGGTTAATCCTAAGAAAGCTAGATGCAACATTTGTTGTCCCGTTTCTGCATGCTGAGAAAGTTCAGGGCTTCACTGAAGTACTGACAAGAACAGTCTTTGACTCTGGACTGTCTTGCTAGCCATTTAAAAAATTTCTAGATGTAGATTTTTGAGGAAACAGCATTGAGATAGTCTGAAACAGGGTCAAGTAGAATGAAACACATGATCTATTGCATGACTATTAGAAACCATCAAGAAAAGGCTAAGACATGCAAGGGAGTTTGCTGGAGATGGTCTTCCATTTTTGTTTTATGGCCTGCAATGGGTGAGCTATGACATGTAAGGTCACCATAGACTTCATCCTAGGATTACTGCTTGCTGCCTAATTTGCCTTTTTTTCTGTCAATATTACATAGCCTAATGATTTCTGGGCATCAGCCCACCCTATTGAGAAAATTTCCTGCAGATCAACTTGAAGATAAACTTTTATAAATTAATGTTTTTCATGTGAATTAGTGACTTTATAAAAATCCTAATTAGATTCCTATAATTTTTAAAAAGTAGTTGAAGAAAATGGTTTAGTTGTTCTGGCAAAAAAGACATAATAAAGATAAAATCAAGAATAGAATGTGCCCTATACCCATAGACTACTAAGTAAAGGCAACATAAAAAGGAATACAATGAGATTTACCAATTACACTAAGGAGAGAAATAGGCTTGGGACAAATTTGTAATCAAGAATAAAACTGAGAAACACCTGAAAAATTGTTCAACATCCTTAGCCATCAAGGAAATGCAAATCAAAACAACCCTGAGATTCCATCTCACTCCAGTCAGAATGGCTAAGATTAAAAATTCAGGTGACAGCAGATGCTGGTGAGGTTGTGGAGAAATAGGAACACTCCTCCATTGCTGGTGGGATTGCAAGCTAGTACAACCACTCTGGAAATCAGTCTGGCAGTTCCTCAGAAAATTGGACATAGTACTACCGGAGGACCCAACAATACCTCTTCAGGGCATATACCCAGAAGATCTTCCAACTGGTAATAAGGAAACATGCTCCACTATGTTCATAGCAGCTTCATTTATAATAGCCAGAAGCTGGAAAGAACCCAGATGTCCCTCAACAGAGGAATGGATACAGAAACTGTGGTACATTTACACAATGGAGTACTACTCAGCTATTAAAAACAATGAATTTATGAAATTCTTGGGCAAATGGATGTATCTGGAGGATATCATCCTTAGTGAGATAACCCAGTCACAAAAGAAGTCACTAGATATGCACTCACTGATAAGCGGATATTAGCCCAGGAACTTAGAATACCCAAGATACATTATGCAAAACACAAGAAAACCAAGAAGGATGACCATCGTGTGGATACTTCATTCCTCCTTAGAATAAGGAACAAAATACTCATGAAAGGATACAGGTACAGAGACAAAATTTAGAGCTAAGATGACTATCCAGAGACTACACCATCCGGGAATCCATCCCATCATCAGCCACCAAACCTAGATACTATTGCACATGCCAGCAAGATTCTGCTGAAGGGACCCTGATATTGCGGTCTCTTGTGAGGCTATGCCAGTGCCTGGCAAACACAGAAGTAGGTGCTCACAGCCAGCTATTGGATGGAACACAGGGTCCCCAATGGAGTAGCTAGAGAAAGTACCCAAGGAGCTGAAGGGGGCTGCTACCCTGTAGGTGGAACAACAATATGAACTAACCAGTACCCCCTGAGCTTGTGTCTCTAGCTGCATATGTAGCAGAAGATGGCCTAATTGGCCATCCCTGGGAAGAGAGGCCCCTTGGTCTTGCAAACTTTATATGACCCAGCACAAGGGAACGCCTGGGCCAAGTAGTGGGAGTGGGTGGGTAGGGGATTGGGGGGGGGGGTGTATAGGGAACTTTCGGGATAGCATTTGAAATGTAAATAAAGGAAATGATAATTAAAAAAATAAAAAAATAAAACATTCATTCTAGGTATGTTCTAAGGATGAAGCCACAGGTGTAAACTGTGATAATTCTCAGTCATATAACCCTTGCTTATCTAATGAAACTCTGCTTTTGAATATAGTATCAACATCCTTGTGTAACTTACTTTTTATGGAACATTTTATCTAAGAGGTAATATTTTTACACAGATAACATTTGTCTAAAGACTATATAGGCTGAAAGCAATAAGAAGGAGGTACAGCCACTTCTGCTTCATCCAGTGTGCATGTTGTCTCTGTGTGTCTATTTCTGTGCTTGAATTCTCCATTTCTTCATCTTCTTTTCTCTCTCAAATAGAGTTAATGAGCTCTAAGCCCAGGAGGGAACCCTAAGCTAGAGAGAAAAGAGTCCTAGCAATTAAGCCTTTTTTCTTAATCCCATGCTTCTAAACAGCAAGAGTTAATCACCAGAAGTGAACAGTAGCATTTAGCATTAGAATAGGAAAGAATTAAAGAAAGAAAAACAAACAAACAAAATCAAAACAAATTTAATGTACTTTGGCCACCACAATCCCAACTTTTGTCACTGTAACTGACTCCACCCACTCATTACTGCCACTTCCGTCTAAGTAAATATTCAGAAGGTCCCTAGCCTATGATATAGTTCCAAGGTAGTTGGTTGTTGGTCTGGAGCCACTCTGTCCTTCCATGAGAGCCAAGCCTTATACCCCAGGTGCTGGCTTGCTGCCAAACCTATCTTTCCCTGCTCTCAGAAGCTGTGTACCCACAGTGCATGCCTGAGCCTGTGGTTCTGTACTTTTTATCCACTGCTCACAGGACTCCAAATTGCTCTCAAAGAGATTTAGGTGCACACCCAGCTAGGAAATTGTGTCCAGTTCTGGTTAAATGGTTATTTCTCACCTTACAGATAATTTTACAGCTTTCTTGCTTAGCTTTCTGAGCTTTCTCAGACCCTAGAATATGCCCAATGCTGGGCATCATTTGTAACCACAGGCTTTTCCACCTGTGCCCCAGTTCTGAAATAACAACTCTAAGACTTAATTATATGTGAATAAATGCCTAGATGATAAGGTTGAGTTGGTTCCCTGATTATTTCACAATTTTGTTAGCCTATTTATTCTATTTTGTGAGTGTCACATGGCTGGTTGGCTGGTTACCTCTTCTCAGTTTCAAATGTCTGTCTCCTCAGCATTCAGGGTAAATATTTTCCCCTGCCTGAATCTATCCCAGGTTTCTCCCTCCCTACTGGAATTTCCACCTCCTATTTCCTACCTCAGCTCATAGGTCAATCAGCTTTTTATTGACAGCCGATTCTTCCATACAGTACAGAAAAGATTCTCTCTACAGTATTGTGCATACTTCACATATTCAGGATTTGAGAAAATATTTTGAAATTTTAAGTTCTTTAAAATATGTGTGTGAGCCCAGTTGTGTAGTTGGCATTTTGCTACTTTAGGGGTTCTCCTTTCTTCCACTCTCCTTCAGCCTTTTTCTTCTCTCTCAATTCCCTAACACAAGGTAGGAGAGAAAAAGGATAGCTAGGAAGGTGAGCAATATTATCCTTAAGACTATTCCTGTTGCCTCGACACATCAAGTTCTTTGGGCATGTTTTATCTTTGCCTTTGTGATATCCAATGTTCTCTTCTTCTTTCCTCTTTGTGCACAACTGTGCAACAAACTGCAACCATCAACAATAACGTAACCAAAAACCCAACAACAACCCCACTTGGCGCCCTAGCATTTATATACCCTCTCAAAAGTCAACATATCAAAACATCACATAATCAGAGAAACTATCTGTCACTGGCAAAATCGTGGCTCCTAGATCACGAGGCAAATCACAGTTGACTGCCGTGGGCAATGTGAAGCAATCTCATATCCCAGGCCTGGGATTACTACAAAGCATAATAATATTCTTATTATATTTCTCTGTTCTGTAAAGAAGCCAACGTACTAAAATTGTCTTTATATAGAAGTGTGGCTCAGAGAGTAAAGTCAGCTCTTGCAAAAGCAGAAAACCCAAATTTAATCACTAGGTCTCACATGGTAGCAAAACCTAACTCCAATAAGGTGTCTTATGACCACACATATTCCATGACATACATGTACGCACACACATACAAACACGCATACACACACATACACACACACACATGCAAACACACACACAAACACATACACACACACACACACACACACACACACACACACATATAATGTTTAGAGATGTTTGAAATTTTATGTTGGTATTGAAAGCTCATGTCCTCCTGCTAGTAACTAAACATTTCCTTGGCACCAAATTATGTTTTTTAACAGAATCCAAAGACTGGTTTCTACATCTTACCAAATATTATTTCTGTTTCTAAATGTACAGAGAGCTGAAAATTCAGCAACTAACTTCATCCTGTAGCATTTTGCATTGTTCTAAAACAGGATGTTATTAGCAGTGTGGTTAGAGAATGCAGCATTGTTGCCAGAATGTCTGCTTTCTCACTAAGTGTTTTCAACCCACATAAGAACTTTGTAAAAAACAAAACTGTCATCTTCTGAACTAGTGTGGGCTTATTTTTTTTAATAATCTAGAGATTCAAAACAGTAAGTCATAATTCTATTTCCCTCAATGTGTTGATTTAACACCTATAATGACTGCAGTTAATGCTATTGCCCACAGAAGCTAATTTTCTACAACAAAAAAATTTAAACTGGCATATTAAGTATTACTTTAGAGAAGTTTATATTACATTCTTTTTCTTGGTTTATAAAAGAAGCTTAAAACATCTAGATAAAAATTTTAATAATACTGAAAAGGTTGGCGAAAACCTGAAATTTGGGCTATGGAAAAATCTAACTGCAGAGGTCACTTTCTATAAGACTGACTGCAGAGATGATAATAAAGACACGATATATTCTGTTCTAAACCATAGACTACTCTTAGCAGAAGCATAAATACAATGTAGTTATTTTTACCCTTGTTTGTCTGTATTCACAATTTTAGTAAACATAGAAACCAGGATGCAGGCTCCTTTGATGAGAAGGGATCAGAAGACCAAAATAGTCTAGTAGCAACATGTTATTTATGAAAGTGATTAATGCATTTTGTACTTTAAGTAGATTTAATGGAAGTAGCTTATGTAGATATAATGCAAGTATATCATTCCTTTCTAATGACAACTGTGATTTTTCTCTAATTTGTAAAACTATTACCATGCACCTACACATGTCTAACACACACACAGACATACAGACACACACAATCACACATGCATATACACACACACATATGATCTGTTAAGGCAGAGGCAGAAAGATAAAGTAAGAGTCTATGTTAACCAACAATCAACTCAACTTATGAATATTGACATATGTGACATATATTTAAGGATATACACATTTAAATATATAATTTATTTTGGAACAATTAAAATCTGGTGTTCTCGTGAAGAATAATGAGACAGTGCTTTGCAGAAATTATTCTTTAATAATTTTATAGTATGTTGTTTAATGATATATATATATATAATTTTATATATATATATTATATATATTATATATATATATATAATTTTATATATATATATATAATATATATATATAAAATTATATATAATATATATATACTCACTCCTTGTTGTGGTGGGAAAAAAAATGAATCAGTGGCTGAAACGCTTGCACCACAACCAGGAAGACTAGACATCAGATTTCCTACCCCTTAAAAATCTAGGTTGGTGTGGCAAGACCCCTATAATACCAGAGCAGAAGGGAAACCTGGAGAAATTATGGAAAAGAGTGGATAAATAGACTAGTCAAATTGGTGAGATAATTTTGCTCAATATATAAGGAGGGAAGCAGTGAAAGAAGAAATTCTGTTTTAACTTCAAGACCCCACAAATATATACGCATACAAACACACAAACACAAATGCATGTTTACCCTCCCCATAGGTATACTTGCATACAAAAAATGCCTATGCATTTGCACACATTCTAAATCTCTTATTGAAAAAATTAGTTAAAATAATCATTCCTCCAAAGGCAATCTTCAGATTCAATGCAGTCCTGTTCAAATTCCAACACAATTATTTTTCCAACACAATTATTTATAAGCCTTGCAACAGTTTTCAACTTCAAATATAAACATAAAACTTAAAATATGTGCAAAATCCTGAACAATAAAAGAACAGCTGGAGATCTTACCACTCCTAATTCCAGCTTATACTAAAAACCTACAGTTGTTAATAATAATGATAAGAATTATTATTATCATCATTATTATATTATAGAGCATGATATTAACATAAAAATAGACATTCAACTTGAAAAATCCTGAATCCAAACAACGGTGAACAAATTATTTTTATTAAATGAAACCAGAAAGACACACTGGAGAAAAGATAGTATCCTCAAAAATGGCGCTCTTCAATCTCTAGATGTGCTGTGCAGTAGAATGTAAATGGAACTATATTTATCTACCTGTACAAACTCAATTCAAGGTGAATCAATGACAAGATAAGCCAAGCACACTGAATCTGATAAAAGGGAAAGTAGGCAATAGTCTTGACCTTCGTGGCACAGGAAAAGACTTCCTGAACAGAACACCAATAGTGTAGACACTAAGATAAAAAATTAATAAATGTTCTCATGAAACTGAAAAGCTTCTACACAGCAAAGTACACCAACATTTTGGCAAAGTAGATATCTACCTAAAAGATTTTTGCCAACTCAACATCCGATAAAGGGCTTATATCCATAATATGTAAAGAACTGAAGATACTTTCTTTCAAAAAGCTAAATAATTTGATTTAAAAATTGGATACCCATCCAAAGAGAAAATTCTTGATAGAGAAAACACAAATGACTGAGAAACATTTAATATAATGTTCAACATATAAATGGAGAGGAATGCAAATCAAAAGCATTTTATGATCTCATTTTACCCATTGCTAAGTTCAATGATGCAAATGACTGTTCATGCTGGCATAATGTGCATTTTTCGATTGCTACTGGGAATGTAAACATGTATAGAAATAAATCAATATGGCAATTCCTCAGAAGATGGGAATCTATCCACCTCAAGATCCAGCTATAATTTTCTTGGACATATCAGAGGATGCTCCATTCTACCACATGGACACTTACTCAACCAAGTTCATTGCAGCCAATGCTATTTGCAGTCAATAAGTAGCTCTCCATATAATAACAGCATGGTCCCATTGATAAAGACAACATCTAGACATCTCATTGAACATGGAGAGGTCAAGCTAGTGCTTACAATGAAAAAATATTTCTATGTTCTTGTGTCAATGACACACAAAGGTACTCCACAGGCTAACAAAAGAGAAAAGGGAACACTGGGATAAAATCAGATGCTACAGGTCAAAAACAAAAACGAAGAGTATTAATAAAATGTCTTAATGGTATTCAGCTATACTCATAGACTGATGCCTTAAGTCACCATCAGAGAGGCTTTTTCTTTTGCAGCATACAGAAATATATATAGAGGCCTACAGCCAGACCTTATGCAGACAGAGAAAAACCTTGGAACACATAGCTCTAAAAGAAATATCTCCATCAAATCCTTTTCCTCAGAGCTCAGATAACCCTATGAAGATGAGACTGATCTATGAGTGTAGCAGAAGTTGTTAGCCATTTTTTAGGATGTTTGTTTATCACAGTGGTTCTCAACCTGTGGGTTGTCACCATTAGAAAGAACACATTTTCTATGGTCTTAGGAACTGAGATATGACTGTCTAGCAAAACTACAGTGGTGAAGCAGCAATGAGAATAATTTTATAGTTGGGAGTCATCACAAGATGAGAAACTGTATTAAAGGGTTTCTAGTATTAGGAAGATTGAAAACCATTGACTGAGCAATACAATAATATTTGGTTTACTCTTAGGTCCTATTTAGTACAAAGTTTTTGATCACCTGAGCAGTTCTGTGTATGGGATCCATCTCATGGAGTAGACCTTTAATCCACTCTGGTATTGGTTACTCCCATAAGCTTTGTGCCACTATTGCACTAGTATATCTTGTAGACAGGTCACCATTGGAAATCAAAGGACTTGTACCTCGTGTGCACTCTCCTCTGGTAGAGTTCAGAGTATCTCAAAGTACCATCAAGGCTCTGTGTATGTAACAGATCAACTTCTCCAAGTTTAAAGAGTTGTTTTGATAATGTCTTCATCAATAACATCTTACTGTCTGCTTGTGGAAAGCAACCTATAATCTTGGCAACAGCCTGGGTTGTTTGAGGGTTGCCATGGCATCCTTTTGACGAACAATTCAATTAAATGTAACCCATTCCTAGTACTACAAGCTACATTTGGTGATAAGTGATGTCCAGTTAGGACATCTCCCATTATATATACACATGTACATATATGTACATATACATATACATGGAAGCTTATACTGTGTTAGGTTTTCTAGTATACATTTTATATTAACTTTATCTAATAGAATACATTCTAGGTACAAGAACATCATCGACAGTACAAAAGTGTTGGAGTCATAGTATGCTTTAAAATGTATGACCAGATGATAGATACTGAGTGTTAAATGTAAAGAACATAGAATAATTATTGATAAGAAAGATTGAGTCATATATGTATGTGTCTAATGCCAGTATGCATGAGTTTACACTGAAGTCTGAATGCAATATAAAATTGATAAAGGGTGTCAGTGTCTTCAAATTCACACTGAAGATGGAACAACATATAATTATTGGATATTAGATGCTTCTAGATATGGTATTGTAAGATTTCATCTTTTGGATTTTAATTGTTCAAAAACTAAGCAACAGAATGTTTGAAATATCCACAAGATAACAAACTGAGAATTCCAAATATAAGATCTAAATCCAAATCTTTACATTTCTCCATTATTCAACCAGGGTGCTAAGTATTTCTCTTTGTTTTCATTAAAGAAGAAGCAATAAAATCACACACACACACACACACACACACACACACACACACACACACACACACACACTAGTCCAAGATGTTACAGGGATGTGAGATTCATTTGTTATGTAGCAATTTTTAAGACTCTTATGCTATTTTATAAAAACACTATAAAGTTCATTTATTAAAGCTGGTATCTGAGAAATGCAAAGATCATTTACTCTCCTCAAAGATTAGGTGAAATTTAGAATACTTTTGAAGTAACCAATAATTTAAAATTTGTTACCAAAATATAACTTCTTTAACTCTCATGAAATATCCATGGTTAGACTTCACCAAGTGCACACAATAAGGCAAAGAAACTATGCTTATACTAAAGCAGATGCAAGGGTAATATTGATGCCCACTGTCATTCTATAAGTTCCCTTCTCCCTTAGCCAACAATAGCACTCCATGTATTATTCGCACATGTTACACTCACAAGTTGTGGCCCTTCTTCACTTGCGAAGGGACTGATTACTTTTATGTTGAGTATTCATTCTGATCCCATATCCCAAAGATTAAAGAACTTCTTGGATCTGGATGTTTGCTTGCCCTTTGCCAATATTCCTGATCTCTTGAACTCTATCCCATTTCAGGTACATACTACCTGGTTATTGCTCTCCGAGTTCATAGCTGTTGCCTGGCTGGATGCTGGCTTAGATTTCTTAGCATCACTGAACCCTGAATCTGTCACTCTGATGTTTGACATGGGGCTCTGGTATCAGCTGCAATATGAATTACAGTATGTCTGAGAATCCTTTGCATTGTTACTTCCTTACTCTCTGCCTTGTCCTTGAGGTTGATGAAGACAGGTCATGGGTCCATTCTCTCTCTCTCTCTCTCTCTCTCTCTCTCTCTCTCTCTCTCTCTCTCTTAATCCAATGTTTTGTGTCTTTGCTGTTATTTAAACCATAAGCTGGAGTGGGTATAACCAGTAAGAAAGAGGTGTTTATGGTAAAAGCTCATGCTAAAACATTTAGGAAAGCAGCTAAAATAAAATAGACTCTCAATGCGATATTTATAATATGATATTTATAATAGGCAAATTATACAGCTTATGGCAACAGAGAGCACAGATATACATGTAAATTGATCATTCAGTGGTTTTTGTCTGAGGATTGAGCCGCCTAGAGGATTTGTGATATTTCATAATAGGTCCCCATCTGTAGAAGGCTCTCTGAATAAGTTAAGTCTCAATCTTAGAGAAACTAGGCTCAGAGACAAGAAAATAAAAAATGTAGTATTTAGGTTGAAAAGTAGACTGTGAGGACAAGATTGGGTCACAGGTGATCTTTTATGCCAAGAATTTTATAGTAGAACTTTAACATTAAAAAAGGGTCTGGAAATCCTTTCTTAAATTGCCTGGGAACGTAATATGTCAGGATAGTTTCAGAAAAAAAATAACATTGATTAAGACTTCAGCTTTTGAATTTATCTCCCTATTATCAAAGGCATCATGTAAAATCAGTGTCAAGTTAGTAAAATCTTACATGTGTATTTTGAACAATGTTTTAAAATTATTGCTGAATGTGTTATGTGCTCCATGATTAAAGAAGCAACAATGTACAAGAGTATATTTCATAATAAGTTCTTCAGTACATGTATGTGTATTAGAGAATATGTATAGTGGGTTTTATAACTGTCTTTATAAGAGGATTTATCAACTGAGAATAACCCTGTATCATTTGTGAAGGTAGAACTTTGAATAAATCTGTATAATCTATTCTCTGTAGTAGTATAAGTCTCTGTCAAGATATATGTGAAAACAGTCAGTGTGACTTTTGTTATGGTAGGACCAAGGCCAGGGAAATTAACCCTTTCTCTGCTTGTCTTTAAGAAGGTTCTAGGTACTGAAAGTTAAGCTCATAAATACTAGGCAAGACCTGCTCCAACATGAACCACTCTGCACTCTCATTGTTGTGTTTATTTAATTTTATAACTTTCAGTTTATTAAAATAAAACCCAAAAGCTGTGGATAAAAGAAAAACAAATAATTTTTCTAATAGTTTATAGAGCCGTGCCTGACCAAACAGCAATTCAACTCTAATCACAGACCCAAAATGCTAGCAAAATACTTGCCAAAAAGAAAAAGAAAACTTTGGAAGGATTGTAGACTTCAACCAAATAAGTACATACTACAAAGAACTTTAACATCAAAAAAATCCAATTAAACCACTTATAAGGTTCAAAAAACTTGAATAGGGATATTCATTCCTCTGATGAATATGTAAATAACCAAAGTCTCAGGAGATGGCTCAGCTGGAATAGAATGTACCTTGCACATATGAGAATCCGAGTTTAAGCCTAAGCCTTTGTACTAAGATCAAGTAATGAACAACAACAAAAGGTACAATACTGGGTGGTGGGAAAGTGTAGTATCAGTACTAGGGAAGAAAAGACAGGAGGATCTCTGGTCATGCTGATGGACTAGTCTGCTTATCAAGCTTCAGGCCAAATGAAGGAACTCGTCTTACAAAACACGGTGAATAGCTCTTGAGGAGTGACACATGTACTAGTCTGTTTGTGCATCTCTCCACACAAAAGCAAGCCCACATGTACAAACATACACACAGATGAAAAAGAACACTAATCACATGACAGTATGTTCACTACATGTTAGCACATGACTAAACAGATACATAACAAAAGGGTTGTCCAAGTACAGATGATTATAAAAAAGATATTAGAAAACTAAGGTTGGACTTGAACAGATGGTAAGAAATTGTACCTTTTACTTATTACTGCATGATTATAAAATGGTACTGGTATGTGAAAATTCATGTGTCAGTTCCTCAACTTTTCAGACATGGTGTGGTCACAGGACTGATGTATTCTATTATGAATATGACTGAAATATAGTTTCCCTAAAACTTACATGTTTCTTGGTTGCAATATTTTCCATATCATCCAAAATGAAATACAAGCCAAATCAATGGAGTCAGGTATAGCAAGGAATGAAATGTTCTACACGTGGATAGAACATGAAGACACTATGCTAAGAGAATGAAGACAGGCACAAAGCAGTGTATGATGTGATGCCATTTCCCAAACATGCTTAAGCCTGGGCAAAGCCATAAGCAGAGGAAGCTGGATATCTGTGATGGAGCTGGAGAGAAGGGAGATGATGAAAGAGGACTTAAAGATTCCACTGTTTCTGTTCCTATCAGTGAAATGTTCTTACATCAGAGGATGGGACAGTGGCAGAATGTACTGCAAAGTGTGGAAATAGTGAAAGTTGTGCACAGTACACTCTGAATACCACCTTCAGACACACAAGCTAAAATGAAGTACAACATAAAGGAAAGAAATGGTATATTTCAGGTGAAATCAGGTTGGAAGTATATACCCTATGATGCATTCGTGGTCACCAAGAGAACGTGTTGAAACTTCATTGAAGGATCAGTCTTGTATTTTTTAGGTAAAAATTTATTGTTGTTGTTCATAATCACCAAGCCTCAGGAAAAGTTTGGAAGAATTATATTCAAGTGCTAGGGAAAAAGTGCTCATTTTCTTTTCCATAAAAAGTATAATAACTGAAAATTTCTATTTCCCACATTTTAAGTTCAGTATTTACAATTTATTTTTTCTGTCTAGAGATAGGGTTTCTCTGTGTATCCATGGCTTTTCTGGAACTCTGTAGACCAGACTGGTTTCGAATTCAGAGACTGACCTGCCTCTGCCCTCCAAGTGCTAGGATTAAGGGCGTGTGCAACCACTGCCTGGCTAGGTACTTCTTTATGAGGCTTTTCTTATGTGGCAGGGAGGCACTCATTCTAATTCTTTCTTTCTTTCCTTCTTTCTTTCCTTCTTTCATATATATTCATTTATGTGTTTAGATATAGGGTCTTATTATATGGCTCTTGATGTCTTTGACTCACTATTGTATAAACAAGATGGAACATTTATATGGATTTTCATTGTCTTCCATTATATTTTTCCAGCTAAAGTGAAAAATTAATTTGAAATGATCTGAGCAGAGGATATAATCTTATGAGAGAATTGTTTAGTTAAAATTTTAATATATTATTTATCAGCTTCTGAAATTATTTTTGTACAGTGATACTTATCACTCCTCAATATGAAAGGCCCCTATAGTTGTGTTTGTTCACATAAAAACTGACCTGTTTGAATGTCCAAAGCATCATTGTTTAGGTTAATAGAAACTCAGAAAAAATTCAAAAGTAAATTTGCTGATAAAATTATAATGTGGACAGAGTGTAGTTACATGGTTATTAAAGAATGTTGTACTCAACCTAAAACAGCAATATGGATATGAGAACAGCAGGCTGTACTGTAGCAAGGAATATGATACTCTGTCTTTTGAAGTTACATTCATTGTATTCAGTTAGATTTAATGCTATCAAAATAAAGCAAAAAACAATCCCCATAAAAATCTCATTTATTTTCCACTAACTGTTATAATAGAGAGACTGTGACCTGAATCCTGAAAAAATATACTTGGCAAACGTGTGTGTGTGTGTGTGTGTGTGTGTGTGTGTGTGTGTGTGTATACGTGTATACATACATACATACATACATACATACATACATATAGTTGTTTTCACTACTTTTCCATTATATTTTATAACTGAGTAGACTTTGTGTGCTGGGGATATACAGCAATGGTAGAATGCTTATCTCATTTGTGCAAGAACTTGGGTTTCCTTCTCAGCTTCCTGACCCCCTTCAAAAGACATTTTATGTGTTGATTTAAAACTTGATTTCTCTTTGTGATTATTTATATGATATATTTTTTTTTGAGCTGGAGTACATAAACATATCAGGATTTTATAAATGGTTTATGTGTTTTCTCTCTTTCCCTTTTCTCTTTCTCTCTTGTTGTTATTGTAGATTCTACAAAGAAATTAAAGGATGTTCTCTCTTTCTCTTTTGTTGTTGTTGTAGATTCTACAAAGAAATTAAAGGATGTTCTTGAAGAATTCCATGGTAATGGCGTGCTTGCAAAGTATAATCCTGAAGGGGTAAAGCTTCTTTCTTTCTTTATCAGTTTAATAACGTGCTTGCTAGATGAATTTTCTTTATGGAAAATTCTAGAAAAATATGTATATGTGTGTTTGTATAAATGCACACACATATACTTCCGCATATATATGTATATGTATACATGTATATATACATATACATGTATATATCTCACATACCATAAACCATTTAGTACATTTCATACAATAACATTCATAACAGATAGGTACTCTGGAAGGCCACTAAATGCAATATATTTTATACTACCATTATTGATGAAAATTCTTTTAGAATGTGTATTCTTGAGAAAATGTATATCATTAAAATATATTGTTCAAGGGTTTCCCCCCTTAGAAGTTAGGAAACAGGAATAGATAGAAAAAAGAATGATACATTTAATCATAGCCCTATGCTCTGCAACTTTTAATCTAACATGGGCATGGGTAAGGAACAGGGAGTAACTCCATTTCAGGAAATAATTTCAGGAAATTAAAGAAACCTCCTTTTGAGTTGGGTATAAACATTGTATCTTAATGAGCCACCCAAAGGACAATTAAATTCTCCTCTTATTGTGTATTTTGGGGGTTTATAAATGCTTTGTCTACTCCTTCAATTCCTTTTTAATCTGATATTTTACAGAGTTCATTTCCAAATTATATTTTAGGTAGTTCTCCATTTATTATCAGCTGAGAGATGTTATGTAATATCTGCTCATAATTGCTGTGAGTTCCTTTGCAGCCTCATCAACTGATATTTGAATATATGAGGATAAAAACAAACAACTCTCTGCACAATATGTCTAAATACGTCATCCAGATTTGTTGGTAGAGTGAAATATGGCTTTTTGTTTCTGCGTATTTATAATAATACAATTTCTACTCATCTTTCAAGATATTTCTTCTGTGGAATGACTACATTTTCACCGTTTTATAATCCCCATCAGTATTCCCCATCAGTTTTTTGTTTTGTTTTGTTATGTTTTTAAGATAAGACCTCACTTTGTAACTCAGGCTGGTCTCAAACTTGCAAACTCTTACCACAGTTATCCAAGTGTGAAGAAGGAAGACACGCACCACCACATCGGCTTTCATTTCATGGTTTATTTTCTCTACATAATTCTACTCATAATTATACATTTCAAAAGTAACCCATGTTTTACTATATGACTTTAATGATTGTTAGTGATGGAGAATGTACCAGCCATTTTAATGGCATTTCCCCTCTCAGATGCCTGGGAAGAATCAGATACATGCCATGTGTTCCTCTGCTATTTTGTGCTTATAGATGTTGCATAGTAAGAGTTAAAATTAGTGGATGTTTATAAAACAGAAAACCTCAAAGTCCAAGAGAATATATTGGGGGAAGAAGAGAAGACAACAATAGTAAATTCTTGCTAAACTACAAATGCTGTTAGTACTCATTGCCCCAGTGATACTTGAAAATACACATCTTTACATATAAACTTAAAATACTTGTCCTTTCTAAACATAGCAGCTACTCGTCAGCTCACTTAGAATTTGTGTATAGCGATATTTTTTGCAGTGTAGTCCTTCTTTCTATAAAGAACACCAAGACTGTCTTTATAACATGATTTGTTTCATGATGATTATAAATCACCATAGGATTATGTACAGAAATTAGCAGATATATTCATAAATACAATATAGGGTAAACTCTTTGGAAATTTGCTAACTCTCCATGAATAATAAAATTTATTGAAAGCATTAACATAATTCTAGTTGAAAAAATGGAAAAGTTGATATTATTATGACCCTAGAGGAACTCCAAGAGTAAAGAGATTGAAACTGCTATTTAAACTAAATATTAATAAAAAATTTTCTTTAATTCAAAAATGAACTAATATGACTCTTGAGTAATTTTGCATTTTATAAAAGCATCTCAAAAACGCCTAGAAATATCTCAGGTAGATAATTAAACACCCCAAAATTATTTTTTTGTAGAGAATGCATCTGGTTAATTAAAAATTAAACAAATTCTATGAAAAAATTTGTTATAATCAAATCACACAAGAAGCTGTTATTCTATCCTAACTGGTCATATTGCTCCAATGTTGCTTGCACAATTATATATAAGTAAAAATTTGTGTTAAAAAATTAAGGAGATTTTAACCAAGCCTAATTTTAGAAATTATGATTGATTTCCTTCTTTAAAATAATTGTTATTACTTCTGAAATGTTTTTGTAAATTGAAAGAGAAGCACATGTCCCTTGTGCAATGCATTGTTTTACTTGATGTTGATTAAAACAATATAAAATATTGTATGGGTAACTTTTCTTATTGGATATTTTCTTTATTTACATTTCAAGTGTTAACCCCATTCCTAGTTTCTCCCCCGAGCCCCTCATCCTCTTCCCTGCTCCCCCTGCTCCCCAACAACACTCACTCCTGCTGCCTGGCCCTGGCATTCCACTTCCACTACACTAGGAAACTTTTATCAAAAAGTTATGCTCTATTTAGAACTGTTTACATAATAAAGAATTATTAGACAGAAGATCTAAACAGAATCAGTTATTTTCAATTTTGTATTTAAAAGCCATTTAACAGCACTTTCTAGAAAAATATTGTGTGGAAAATCTAAATAATAGTTTTAAATTTTCTTTAAAAATTAAAATTTTAAAACGTCTGATGTTCCTACATTAACAAAAGTAATGTTTTAAAATAAATTTATATTCACCAGAATAAAATGATGAATCTCATAAAGGTAGTAAACTTTGGTATATGAGAAAATCCAGCCTGTTTTTGCATGGTTTTCTTTTTTGTTTGTTTAGTTTTGTCTTGGATATTAAATTTGATGCCAAAATGTTTCAGCTTTGGACTATTTGGTATCTTTCCCTAATAAAAGGAAAAATGTAAGAGAGGAATAAATGGACTCTAATATACTTTCATATATATACATTTTATTACCACCTCATGAATGTTGTAATTGTATTTGCTTTTAATCCTTATATTTGATTCAAACCAATAGAAACTATTGGTGTGTACTCAAGGAATCATGGAGTCATTTCTTCTCAATCTTTGGTTTACATCAGACTCAGTTCTTGTTAAAGCATGGATTGTTGCTTGCCGCCTCCCTGTTCTAGATGCTCCTTCAGTGTTTCTAGGGTTGGGCTCATGACTTCCTTTCCTGACAGTTCTCCAGTGTATGTATATGCTGTTGTATTGCATCAGCACTTTGAGACCCCAGCTACACAGGGCACATTGTAAAAATCAATCTATATTCTTTAAATTTTAGCTAAAATATCAGCAAAATGAGATATATGGGTATAAATTCTTTTACATTAACACATGTATTCTTTCTTTCCTTGCATGCACAGAAACAAGATATTCTTAACCAAGTAAGACATTTTCTTTTCTATTGAAATCTACCTTCTGATTTGAACTATGAGTTATTCACTTATACCACTAACTATACTTATATTAATTAGGCTTACTAGGCTTACATAGAATAATAGATTACCTACAGTTCATAAGATTATAACAGAAAAACAGAAAAATCCCCAATTAATATCACTAGTAGAGATCTGATGTAGTAACCACATGAAAAATGTCCAATATGTGGACTTTTAGGTTAGAGAATCTGTAGTTTGATTTTTTTTTTTTATTTTACCAAACATGTCAGTTTCAGGTAAGTTTATTTAAGAGAACTGATAATCAGTTCACAGTGTATTATTTGAAAATTGAATAAAAAAAAAAAGTAAGGATATTTTAATTTTATTTTGTTTACAATTCTATGTTAACTCTGTGAAGGAAACAGAGATAAAAGGCTGCTGATAGTTCATTCTTCAGAGAAGGGTAAGCAATCTCTGTTGACAAAAATCTGTTCTGTGAACACAGCTCTTCTAAAAGTTCAGTGAAAGATATAGCATCAATGTATATTACTGGGTGATGGAAATAAATATTTTCAACAAATTAGATATAAAATAGTCATGTTTTTATCAGTTCAAGAATATTTTTGGACCAGAAAAGAAGCCTCAGTGGGAAATATGTTTATTTTGTAATTATAAGAACCTGATTTTTGGCACTTAGCACCCACATAAAAAGGCTGGTATGGAAGTGTTGTATAATAATTCCAATTCTGGAAGTTAGAGAGAGAACGACCCCAGAAGCTTGTTTGCCAGACAGTCTAAACAGTCAGTCAACCCCAGCTTCAATAAGAAAAGAATGGAGACCAATAGATAAAGACAGCTGACATGCAATTCTGACTTCCTTTATAAACACAAACTCATTGCCATGCATACATATATACATGCTCTTTCTATATATGGAAATATATGCTTACTTACATTTCCAGTGCAGTGACAAACAGTGTGACCATCATGTGGACCCTAGCAATGGGCACGAAGGCATGGTGCTCAAGCACCAACTGAAAACTTATATCTTGAGAGCTCATGATTACAAGGCAGAAGGAGCGGAGAGACCCTGGAGATCAGAGGTCAAATCTCACCTTCAGTGTCACACTTCCTCCAACAAGGCCACATCTCTCACTCTCTCCCAAATGGTCCCACCAACTGGGGACCAATATTCAAATCTAGTAGCCTATCAGAGACATTCTTATTCAAACAAACAAATATATATATATATATATATATATATATATATATATATATATATATAATATTTTTCCTAAGATGAGGTTCTACTGAGATGGTATTCACTGACTATAGTAATATTTCCATTTTCCATTGCAAAGCATAACCTTTCCTCACTTTGTCCCTCAATTTTTGTAGAAATATTATGTCCTCAAATGCAGGTTTCAGGAGACTTAATGATGTTTTCAAGGCAGTTGCACAGAATAAGTAGTTGTCTTCTTTTCCAGCATGCTCAGCTTATCATCACTAAATGGCATTGCTCAGCATCTTCACTCAACAAACACATCTTTTCATACCACCTGCATCACCACTTGTGTCTATTTAAAAGTTGATCTCAAAATTATATCTCAATTTTTCTTCAATAAGCAGAATGTTTCTATGTTCCGTTCTGTATACTAACATACTTTTTAACTGATCAGTTGTAGAACAGAAAAAGCACAAGAAGTTTAGGAGTACCACATGGAGGGCAGGTACTAAAAGATGTGATAAGATGTTTTTATTCCTAGACAAGAACAACATTTTTCTTGACTAGGGTCGGGATTTCTCTATGTATTTTCTCTCAGTAGTGATACTTGGTTTAAGGTTCAGGTATGCTTTTACAGGTCCTATACCTTGACTCAACTGTGGTTCTCTGTTCTGTAGTTTCTGATAAAATCTAGACTTGCTACATCCATTCAAGTAAGATTCTATGACTTTCTGTAACCTGTAAACACAGAACCTACAATATGTAATATTGACAACTCAAGTATATGTTAAATCCCTTTGGTAAGAACATTGATCATGATATGATTAACCAAAAATTAACACTCCTGTAAAATAAATTATAATTATTCCCCAGCTCAGCCTTTTCTATTAAAGGTAAGGAAAGTATAAGACAGAAATGTGAGATTATTTTAGAGACATATTTGGGTTCAAATTACCCATGTGCACCACTTTCAAGGACAATATCCCTGGCTTTGTTTGTTTACCTAAAATTTAAATATTTTAAGGGGATTATGTTGAGAAATGTTAAACTCTAAAATATCTGAAAAAGAAGTAACTCCTTATGTGATTCAGCATAGTTGTTCCTTTAGTGCCTAGAAACATGTTTACCTAGCCTTGTGGCAAAAGTATTCCTCCACTTTCTAACTCATTGCAGATGCACTCATATAAGTCAGGTCATGCTGGATATCAGTCTGGAACACACCAAGTTCAGTTCAGTCATGGATCCAGGTCCTTGAGTCCATCCAAAAGAGTTCTGTGCGTAAGAGAACAACAGCTACTGTCTCTGCATAGGATCAGTATCATTAAGCTGAGAGTGTTGCTTCAAGAGGATCAGTGTATTATTCAGAGTTCTCTAGAGTCAGAAGTTATGGGTAGCCTCTATATTTTAAGGGAATTTGTTGATGTCTTACAGTCTGTAGTCCAACGCCCTAACAGTGGTCAGCAGCAGCTGTGAAAGAAAGAAAAAGAATCTAGCAGTTGGTCAGTCCAACAAGGCAGAAGGCAAAGAAGAGAGAGAATCTTCCTTCTTCCAATGTCCTTATATAGGTCTCCAGCAAAAGGTGCAGACCAGAAGGTGTGTGCCACCATGCCTGGATCTTGGACTTTTTTTTTGTCCCAGATGACCTTGAACTCAGAGTTCTCCTTGCCTTAGTCTCCTGGGATTCATAGCCACTATGACTCAAGATCTCCATGACTAGTTCTAGGTCAGAAGCTTGTATCTCCCAGACTCAAGATCAGGATCACAGGTGAGCCTCCCTATTCTGGGTTATAGTTCATTCCAGATATAGTCAATTTGACAACCAGGAATAGCCGCTACAAGCAGGTTATACAACAAGGTATCTGCAAGAACAGAAGACAGAGAATGGGAAGGTTAAGGAACAGAAACAAACAAATGATGATGGAAAGAAGCTGAAAGAGAAAGGGAGTTTCTCTGATGCCAATGTAAAAATGAAATCTGATCCATTTATCCCAAGACAGACACAGAGAAGTCTAGTCTTTCTGAGGCAGCCAGTCACCTAAAAAAATATAATGTCCATGATGACTTTGACAAAAATACGTCTGATTTCTACAAGGAAGACATGGATGAGCAAGTAAGGCAAGGAAGGAACTCGAGTTTGATGATGAGCCCGTATTTATGTCTAAGATCATAGCCTCGGAGCCAGTGCAAGCAAAAACTATGAAGAAGAAATGCCAGGCAAGTTCAACAGCCTGGTGCATACAAGAAAGGAAAAGCAAAGGAAAGCCAAGAAGCTGGAGAAGGAGCATTTTACACAGGGATCTGGAAAGGGGGACCATGTCACTAATAAGCAGAACAAAAGTGGGCACAGGGACTGACTTTGTGCCAGAAAAGAATTTCTAGCTGACTGCATGCAACATGGTTCAGGAGAAAATTTCATCATCTCCCTTAAGGAACACCTCCCTCAAGAAACACCTCCCTCAAGAAACACCTCTGAGAGCCATGGTAAAATGGGAAACAAAGGAAACTTCTCCTCATGGAAGTTCTACTTTTCCATTACTCAGCAGGGCCAAGTCAATGTCCAGATGGACTCCTTCAATGAGGAACTTGCATGATTCAGTGGCTTGTTGGCTCAGGAAGGAAAGCTTTGTCAACATCTGGACCACAGTAATAAAAAGGAGCAGGGACTGACTTGCATTTGCCATTGCATACAGTCAGCTCAGTCACAACGTAGCCCCTCAGAATTGCTTGCATAGCACACAGTGGTGATTATACATCATGTTAAAGAGCATCACTTTGGATCCTCTTGAATGTCATTGTGTGAATGCTTTATTAATTGCCTAAAGAGAGGAAATGAACAAAAACATCTAAAAATAAGAAAATACCAGAGATACACAGGGAGATAGACATTTCTCCCAGTACCTTCAGAAAACATGGTTTGACTCATAAGAAGCTGAAAGGTCTACAAGGTTGAGGGAAAATACAAAGATGATCCTGTTGACCTTCCCCTTCATATTAAATGTCATAAAAACAAACAAACAACAACAACAAACAAAAACATAAGGAGAGAGATCTTAAGCAAGGTACATCAAGAATATCAGTTGATTTCCCAGACTCTAGCCACTCAAGAAAAAGGTCAACAGAGAAAACACAGAAAGGGTCCAAGAAGCAGAACAAGCACTACAGTGTAAAGAGACCAATCTAGGTAGGTTCTCCTCTTCATCTTCCCAGTTGTCTTACTCCTACAAAGTAAAGTAGTCCACCAAGGAAGCAGAGGAGGGGAAGGAGAGCAACGCTGGTTTTGATAAATCCAGAATGGGCACCAAATAATTTGTGACTCCCTGGGTCCAAAAGAAAGAGGCAGCAGAGCTCAGGGAACATTTAAAATTCAAGCAAGAGGGAGAGTTTGTGGCAGAGGAAAATATTCTGGTAACAACAACAACAACAACAGCAGCAACGATTTTCAAGAAAAGAAACAGAGAAAAGGAATGTGATCCAGAGTACACACCCAAAAGCAAGAAGTATTACTTACATGACAACCAGGAAGGCAAGGACAGTGACATATGGATGAGCCATGGCCATTGCCACATATGTTCATGTTCCAAAAATCCAGTACTGGCCCCAAGTGTGCGCACAACTAGTTCAGTGGTGAAGAAGAGATAGAAGGTAATGAAAATGGGGCAGAGATCAAAGAAAAGAAGGTCATTTTTATAACCCACAGCTAATTACAGGCCACACTTGATGGAGCCTTAGCCCAGGGGAGAAAGGTTTTTGGAAAGGCTTGTGAAACTAAACAAGAAGCCTCAAAATTACAGAAAATCCCACAATACAACCCATCAGCCATACAGAATCTATAACAGCAGTTGGTCACTGGTGCCATTACAATAGAAACAGAATGCTTTGAAGGACGTGTGTAGCAGTGGGGGTTGGAGAACTGGGGGTAGTCACTAGAAAGTCCTAGATGCCAGTGACCCAAGAGGTTCTCAGGACCCAACAGGGATGACATTAGCTGAAATACACAACAAAAGGGAGAGAGATCCTGTAGAGACCACATCCAGAGGTTAGGCATTGCCCCAGGTTGAGTGATGGGGCCACCCACCCATCTCAAAAATATTAATTTAGAATTGTTCCTATCAAAAGGAAATATAAGGACAAAGAGTGAAACAGAGACTAAAGGAAAGGCCATCCAGAGACTCCCCCACCTAGGGATCCATCCCATCTGCAACACCAAACTCAGATGCTATTGTCTATGCCAAGAAGCACTTGCTGACAGGAGCCTGGTATAGCTGTCAATGAGAGTCTCTGCCAGAGGCTAACCAATACAGATGCGATGGGTGCAGCCATACATTCGACTAAGCTCAAGGACTCCAATGCAGAAGTTAGGGGAAGGACTGAAAAATCTGAGGGGATTAGTAACCCCACAGGAAGACCAACAATATCAACCAACTAGACCCCCCAGAGCTCTCAGGGACTAAACCACCAGCCAAAGAATACGCATGGAGGAACCCATGGCTCCAGCTGCATATGTGATAGAGGATTACCTTATCTGGCCCTGTGGAGGCTTGATGACCCAACATAGGGGAATTCTAGGGCAATGAGGCAGGAGTAGATGGGTGGGTAGTGGAGTACCCTCATAGAAGCAGCAGGGAGGGGAAGGGATAGGGGGTTGAAATGGGAAGGGAATAACATTTGAAACGTAAATAAATAAAATAACCAATAAAATACAATAAAGAAAGAAAATGCTACCACAAAGCCCAGGTTTAGGCTCATGTTTTGAGCAGGCAAACACACACACACACACACACACACACACACACACACACACACACATACACACCAACCACCACCAACACTATCACTACCACTACCACCACCACCAACAAAATGACAGGAATTAACAATCATTGATCATTAATATTCTCAACATTAATGAAACCTTCCCCCTAATTGATCATATATTTGGTCACAAAGAAAGACACAACAGATACAAGAAAATTGAAATAACTAATTGTATTTTATTAGGCCAATATGGATTAAAGCTGGACTTCAACAACATCAGACATATAAGAAAGCCTACAAAGTTATAGAAACTCAACAACTCTCTACTAAACAATCACTGTGTCAGAGACTAAAGAAAGAAAAAAATTATAACATTCTAGAATTCAGTGAAAACTAAAGGCACAACATACCAAAATTTATGGTTTTAGTGCAGAATTTTATCATAATTTCAAAGAAGAGATAAATACAAATACTTCATGTTGAAAGTCTTGGAAAGTTCAGAAATACAAGGAGCATGCCTAAACATAATAGATTCAATATATAACAAGCTCATACCCAACACTAAATTAAATGGAGAGAAATTTAAAGCAATCTCCCTAAAATTAGAAATAATACAAGGCTGCTCACTCTCTCCTTGTCCGTTCAATATAATACTTGAAGTTCTAACTGGAGCTATAAAACAGCAAAAGATAATCAAGGGGATATAAGTAGGAAAGGAAGATGTCAAGGTATACCATTTGCAGATGATATGATAGCATATATAAGCAACCCAAAAATTCTACAAGAGAACTCACGAAGCTGATAAACATCTTTAGCAAAGTGACTTTGTATAACAACGACAAAAAAATCAGTAGCCCTCCTTATAAAAACAAGTGAACCAAGAATGGAATTAGCAAAACAATATCCATCTCGATATAAAATTCTTTCCTGCAACACTAACCAAGTAAGTGAAAGATCTCTATGTGACACCCTCAAGGTCCCTAGAGGACTGCCCAAGCGATCTTAGGATCACTGGTCAGTTGAATACAACATCTGCTCCAATCCAATCATGAAAAGGACCTGAGACAGCACTAGGGAAGCAGAGAACCAGCGTGAACAGGGGCACAAATCCCTTCGCCAGCACTGGGTCACCAAGGGCACTGAGTCTGCGAACACCACCAAGGTCCCTAGAGGACTGCCCACATGATCTTAGGATCATTGGAGAGTGGTACACAACATCCACTCCAATTAAATTGTGACAGGCCTGTGACAGCTGGAACAAGGATATCAGAGCCTTTCCTGACCAGAGGCTCAGGTTCCTTTTGATCAGTTCTGGTTTACCTTGGTTTCAAACAGACCAGACAGCTCCACAGTCCTAAAAGGAGACACCACTTCCACACACTGTAACACGCCCAGGATCTTAGGATAACAGGATCCCAGAATAACAAGAACTGGGTCACACTACTATTTGAGGGTCTCAGATGAGCTTGACTGCCAAGAACTCAGACACACCCAGAATCTCAGGTTCACAGGAGCCCACAATCAAAGAATCACAGACAAATCTGGACTCTGAGAAGTCCTGAATCAACTGGGATTGTAGGAAGGACAGGCTCCAATCAGATATATAGAGGGCAGCAAGCACTTGAGATAATCAGATGGCAGGAGGCAAGCATAAGAACAGAAGCAACAGAAACCAAGGTTACTTGGCATCATCAGAACCAAACTCTCCCACCATAGCAAGT
>NC_034596.1:36271745-36296835 GCF_900095145.1 Mus pahari
ATGGCCTAGTCAGCCATCATTAGGAAGAGAGGCAAACTTGGTCTTGCAAACTTTATATGCCTCAGTACAGGGGAACACCAGGGCCAAGAATTGGGAGTGGGTAGGTAGAGGAGCGGGGGAGGGGTATAGTGGGCTTTGGGGATAGCAATTGAAATGTAAATGAAGTAAATACCTAATAAAAATTGGAAAAAAAAAAGAGAAAGATCTGCATGTCAAGAACTTCAAGTCCTTTAAGAAAGAAATGGAGGAAAATATCAGAAGGTGGAAAGATTTCCCGAGCTAATGGATAGGTAAGATTAACATAGTAAAAATGACCATCTTATCAAAAGTACTCTACAGGTACATTGCAATCCCCATTAATATTACAACACAATTCTTTAAAGACTTTGAAAACACAATTCTCAATTTCATATGGAAAAAGGAAACCCAGAATAGCTAACAGTCCTGTACAATAAAAGAACTTCTAGAGGTATCAACATCCCCAATCTCAAGGTGAACTAAAGACCAATAGTAATAAAAACTACATTGTATTGGTATAGAAACAGACAGTTGATCAATGGAATAGAACTGAAGACACTGAAAAAAAAAAAAAAACATTTACCTACAGACATTTGATATTTGACTAAGAAGCCAAAATCTTACAATGGATAAAGAAAACATGTTCAACAAATGGTGCTGGTCTAAGTGGATGTCTGTATGTAGAAGGGTGCAAAAAGATCCATAGTTTTCACTCTGTACAAAACTCAAGTTCTTTTGGATCACATACCTCAACATAAAACCAGATGCATTAAATCTAATAGAAGAGAAAGTGGGGAATAGCCCTGACTGCATTGATACAGCTTCCTGAACAGAGGGCTCAGGCTCTAAGATCAACAATTGACAAATGGAACTTCATGAAACTGAAAAGATTTTTACAACCTCTACATCTGACTGAGGGTTAATATCCAAAATATATAAAGAACTAAGAAGTTGGACACCAACAAACCAAATATTCCATTTAAACATGGGATGCATGTCGGGTGGTGGTGGTGCACGCCTTTAATCCCAGCACTTGGGAGGCAGAGGCAGGTGGATTTCTGAGTTCGAGGCCAGCCTGGTCTACAAAGTGAGTTCCAGGACAGCCAAGGCTACACAGAGAAACCCTGTCTCGAAAAACAAACAAACAAACAAAAAAAAAAAACAAAAAACAAAAAAAAAACAAAAATGGGGGTGGGGGAGAAAATTTTTTTTTTTTTTTTAAAAAAAAAAAAAAAAAAAAAAAAAAAAAAAAACAAAAAACAAAAAAAAAACAAAAATGGGATGCATAGCTAAAAAGAGAATTCTCAACAAATAAACCTCTAATTGCAGAGACGCACCAAAGGAAATATAGAGTTTCCTTATTCATTAGGGAAATACAAATCAAAACAACTCTGAGATTCCATCTTACACAAGTCAGAATGACTAAAATAAAAAACTCAAATGATAGCCCATGATGAGAGAGATGTTGAGCAAGGGGAACACTCACCCATTGCTAGTTGGGTGCAATGTTGTACAACCACTTTGAAAATCAGGTTTCTCAGAAAACTAGGAATAGTTTTACTTCAAGACACAGCTACTGGCCATATATCTGAAGAAGCTATCCTAGTAGAGCACGTGGAACCTTGGTCAACTCTGTTCATAGCAGTTTTATTCTTAATAGCTTGAAACTGAAAACAACCCCAGGTATTCCTCAACTAAAGTGAAGAGTGGGTATAGAAAATGTGGTACATGTACACAGTGGAAAACTATTCAGCTATTAAAAACAAAGACATCATGAATTTTTAGACAAATGGATGGAAGTAGAAAATATCATCCTGAGTGAGATAATTCAGTCCCCAAAAGACATGTATAGTATATGCTTACTTATAAGTGGACATTAGCCATAAACCATACTGCAGTCCATAGACTCTGGGTAATAAGGGGGTCCCAAGGGAGGATACACAAATATCACTCAGAGGGGAAACTAAACTGTAGGAGGTAGATAAAAAGAGGGAACTGGATAGGAATGGGGGTAAACAGGGGAACAGGGCTGGTGATCAGACGTGGGGAAAGGAGTAGTGGCAGAGGGCTGGACATGTGAATGGAAATTGGTGGGTTCATCTCTGGGATTACCTGGAAGTCTGGAATGGGTGAGGATACAGTTAGACAGCCTAGGTGACATTCTTACCAGATGGAGATATAGACCATCAAGTAGCCACCTACTATAGCCAGACAGGAGGAGAGAAGGAGACATCAACCTACCCAAAAAAACTTCTGCTCAAAATTTGTCTTCTCTACAAAATGTGTATGGATAAAAGTTGAACAGAGACTGAAGGAACAGCCAACCACTGACTGTCCCAAATTGAGACCCATTTTGTGCAAGAAAGCCAAGCCCTGATTCGATTAATGATATTCTGCTATGCTTACAGACAAGGACCTAGTATCTAGCATCACTGTCTCCTGAGAGGCTTCATCCAGTAGTGGGTCGATGCAGATACAGAGACCCACAGCCAAACATCAGGTAGAATGGAGGGAACCTTGTTGAAGAGTTGAGGGTAAATTTGAGTAAGCTGGCGGAGTCAGGGACACCACAAGAAGACCTACAAGATCGACTAACCTAGATCCATGGGCTCAAAGAGGCTAGGCCACCAGCCAGGGAGCATGCAGGGTCTGGACTCAACCCTTCACCCCATTTGTAACACATGTGCAGCTTGGTCTTCATGTGGGACCCCTGACAAATGGAGCAGAGGCTATCTCAGTCTCTGTTGTCTGCCATTGGATCCCCTTCCCCCAACCTGGAATGTTTGGCTAGGCTTCAGTGAGAGAGGATGTGCCTAGGTTACTGGAACTAGATGTCCCAAAGTAGGGTGGTCCTCAAGGGGGCTCCTTCTTCTCTAAAGAGAAGGGGAATGGACAATGGCTGAAGGGATTTATCAGGGTGCGGATGGGAACAGAGAAGGTAAGGGGACTATGATCAGAATGTAAAGTGAATAAAAAATAAATTATTGGAGAAAAATGATTTCTTTCATATAATTGTCTGAATTTCCCCAAATAAATGACACCCGTAGAACTCATGTAAATTTGAAATTTTTGACAGTATTCCATATTGTAAAGTAAATGTGCAAATTAAGTATATAATGCATTTAGGCAACAGTATGTTAGGAGATCTTTTAAATGTTTTTACAGAGAAAATTAATGCTCTCTCAGGCAACATTGGAAAATATTTCCTCAATGAACCTGATTTGGGATCATTGAGTCAGGTGAGTTTTGCAGTAAGGTCAATATGGTTTCAAAGATGTGCCCCCAAGATTACGGTAAGGAATGTCAGGAAACAGCATCACATATTGAATGTTTTAACTATAGATCTTATGACATCATTTCCTATATTCCTTGAAGAACTAACAGAATACTTCATTTGTATATATGCAATTGCCTACCTTTTTAAAGGTAAGATGCTTTTTAAAAGTTTTGCACTCTAAACTCAGTAGTTTGAGAGTATTTTCTGATTACAGAATAAAAAGGAAGGCTGAAGTTTTAGATTAGGAAGGGATTATTTTATCATTTTAAGCCAATAAAACAACATTTTTTTTATTTTCTTTATTTACATTTCAAATGCTATCCCGAAAGTTTCCTATACCCCTCCCCCCCCACCTCTGCTCNCCTACCCACTCACTCCCACTACTTGGCCCAGGCCTTGCCTTGTGCTGGGTCATATAAAGTTTGCAAGACCAAGGGGCCTCTATTCCCAGTGATGGCCAATTAGGCCATCTTCTGCTACATATGCAGCTAGAGACACAAACTCAGGGGGTACTGGTTAGTTCATATTNTTGTTCCACCTACAGGGTTGCAGCCCCCTTCAGGTCCTTGGGTACTTTCTCTAGCTCCTCCATTGGGGACCCTGTGTTCCATCCAATAGCTGGCTGTGAGCATCCACTTCTGTGATAAAACGACAAATTAAAATATGAACCAACTAATATATTTCCAAGACTTAATTACATTTTATTTATTCCATTTATATATTTTATTTTACCATCAATATACCCAAGATTCTGAAAAGTACTTTATGCTTATTTTTATTCATACAGCTGTGAAATGTTATTATCATACATTACTTTTTATGAAGAAAATACTATTAAGAAATGTAATGGATTTTTTTAATTTCTTGATATATATATTTCAGTGTTGAAGGGAAAGCACCCCAGAATCACATTATACCTGCTCTTCCAATGTAAGACTTTTGCTGGCTTCCAGTCTGATGTTAACACTTCTTATTGGTTTAATTCCACAATTTTTCTATAACCTGATAACTCTTAGCTGTGTGTATGTACACAGACACACAGACACACACACACACACACACAAACACACACATATATGCATATATACATATCACTTATGCACATATACACGTATGCATGTATATGCATATTACATACATAGGTACATAGGTACATAGATACATTGATACATAGATATGATTTAATCAGATCATTACCCATATTTTAAAACTTTAAATTTTCTACTAATATCTTAAAATATATAGTTTATTTTAAGTTTACTAAAAAAATAATGTGTCATAAAATATGTTCATGATAAATAAATATAAAGAGCATATACACTCTCTTTCACATTCCCCAAATAATATTAAACATAAAAGATACTTTTTTTCATTTTAAAAGAGATAGATTACAGAAATTTTTCTTACCTTTCAGTCAGTCTAATAAAATGAAAAATATTTCATTTCAGTGAGCTGAATAACCCGGGTAAGGAAAGGTCCCACCAGGGCTCTGGAGTTGAGGCAGATCTTCCTGAGCATACTGTTGCTCTTCAGAGACCAGCATTTTTTTTTTTCTGGCTTGTTGTTTGTAGCTCTGCTATACCTAGTAATTCTCCAAATTGTTCAGCAACTCTACCTGTTTCCAGAAAACACCCCATTTTATGTGGCCTTTCAGTGATAAGAGTACTAGGCAAGCCCAGTCAATATTATCCACGTACTTTATTTGATGGTTTAGTCCCTGGGAGCTCTGAGGGGTCTGGTTGGTTGTAATTTTCAAAACAGTAACTAATATTGGGAAGAAAAGAGGTGAAAATGTCAATCATTCTATGTGCTTTATATATAAATATCAGTTTGGTCACATTATATATTTGAGCTACCCAGCAAAACTCTGTGGGTTTGGAAATAGAATTTCCTATTGATGGAGGTGGAAAGAAATTTTGAAACTTGAAAAGGTAAAATTTTATGTCATACAGTTGCCATGGAGATAGAAACATCTAACTAGGATTCATGTTATCTTTGTTCTACACTATCAAAGGTGAGACACATGCCTGTCATTGCCAACAATAGTTTCAAACTGCAAGCTTTGCCTCCTCTTTCTTTTATAGTCTTGGATATAGAAAACGTCTCAAGTAAATTATGAACATGGTACAATGTCTTATTATTTCACTGGATCTGAAATTACATGCTTAACTATGTTTTTTTAGACCATAGATTTTGAAGGCTTTAAGTTATTCATGAAGACCTTTCTGGAAGCTGAGCTGCCTGATGATTTCACTGCCCACCTTTTCATGTCATTCAGCAACAAATTCCCCCACTCTAGCCCAAACGTAAAGACCAAGCCTGCCCTGCTTTCAGGTGGTGAGTATGTTTCATAGAAATGTACATAGAATTTGCATTATAAAAGAGGCATGAGTATCACAACATTGATGAAAGGACACTTGGTTGAAAATTGTGTGTGTTTACATGGAATTTATAATGGATACTGATTTTTAAAATGTCCCCAGTAAAATAAGCAGGATAGAAAATGGGATTCATTATGATTTATAATTTGACGTAGAAATTCACATTACCTTGATGAGCTTAAGAGACATCTTCATCAAGTTTGGAATATTTTTTTCAAAATTACTAGAGAAATATAAACAACTGTACATTTGAAGATATAATACAAAGAATTTACATATGAGAAACTTATAATATTTCAAAAGCAATGGTGGCATTTATCATTATACAGTTAAATTCATATCTGTGAGCCCAGAACATTTTTTATTTTTCTTAGTAACATTTTGCACTATAGATACGGTCCTGTTAGGATGACATATATCTTGCTACACTTCCCCAAGAATATAAACCAGGAACTTGTTTAGAAGGTGATGGAGGACTTAAAAAAAATAGCAATAAAAATAGACAGCTAGAACAGTAGGCAGCCTATATGGTCCTTATGTTGGAGGAGCCAAAAAACAGAGTCGAGGACCTGGGACACAGTCTAAAATAAGAGCAGTGTTTGAATGATTTAACTCAGGGTCTTCGGTGTAGAACTTACTTCTTCCTTTTATTGTATTTTTTTCTTTATTTACATGTAAAATGTTATCCCCTTCCAGGTCTCCCCTCTGGAAACCCCCTACACTATCCCCCTCTCCCTGCTTCTATGAGGGAGCTCACCCACCCACCCACCCACACCTGCCTTCCTGCCCTGGCATTCCCCTACACTAGGGCATCAAACACCCACATGGCCAAGGGCCGCTCTGATGTCCAATAAGTCCATCCACTGCCACACACTCAGCCAGAGCCATGAGTCCCTCCATGTGTACTCTTTGGTTGGTGATCCATTCTCTGGGGGCTCCGAGGCAGGGTCTGGACAGTTGATACTGTTGCTCATCCCCCATGGGGCTGCAAACCCCCTCAGCTCCTTCAGTCCCTTCTTCAACTCCTCTATCCGGAAACCTGAGCTCAGGCCAATGATTGGCTATATCTGTCTCACCTCTATATTTATCAGGTTCTGGCAGAGCCTCTCAGGAGACAGCCGTATAAGGATCCTGTCAGCAAACACTTTCCAAAATTCATAATAGAGTTCGGGTTTGGCAACTGTATATGGGATGGATCCCCAGGTGGGGCAGTTTCTTGATGGCATTTCCTTCAGACTCTTCTCCACTCTTAGTCTCCATATTTCCTTCTGTGAGTATTTTGTTCCCCCTTCTAAGAAGCACTGAAGCATCCACACTTTGGTCTTCCTTCTTCTTGAGCTTCATATGATCTATTAACTATATCTTGTGTATTCCGAGCTTCTGGGTTAATAACCACTTTTCAGTGAGTGCATAGCATGTGTGTTCTTTTGTGACAGAGATACCTCACTCAGGATGATATTTTCAAGTTCCATCCATTTTCCTAAGAATTTCATAAATTCATTGTTTTTAATAGCTGAATAGTATTCCATTGTGTAAATGTACTACATTTTCTATATCCATTCCTCTGTTGAGGGACATCTGGGTTCTTTCCAGCTTCTGGCTATTATACATAAGGTTGCTATGAACACAATGGAACACGTGTCCTTATTGCATGTGGGAGCATCTTCCGGGTATATGCCCAGAAGTGGTATAGCTGGGTTCTCAGGTAGTACTATGTCCAGTTTTCTGAGGAACCACCAGACTGATTTCCAGAGGTGTTGTACCAGCTTCCAATCCCACCATCAATGGAGGAGTGTTCCTCCTTTTCAACATCCTTGCCAGCCTCTGCATTTTTTAGGCATTTTTTATTAGATATTTTCTTCATTTACATTTCAAATGCTATCCCAAAAGCCCCATATACCCTCCCCTGCCCTTCTCCCCAACCCAACCACTCCTGCTTCCTGACCCTGGCATTCCCCTGTACAAATGATCTTCGCAATACCAAGGGCTGCTCCTCCCATTGATGGCCGACTAGGCCATTCTCTGCTCTTAGACATTGTGGCTAGTGTGAGGTGGGATCTCAGGGTCATTTTGATTTGCATTTCTCTGATGACTACGAGTGTTGAACATTTCTTTAGGTGCTTCTCAGCTATTCGTGTTTCCTCAGTTGAGAATTCTCTGTTCAGCTCTATTCCCCATTTTTAATAGGGTTAGTTGGTTCTCTGGAGTCTAACTTCTTGAGTGCTTTATATATATTAGATATTAGCTCTCTATCAGATGTGGGGTTGGTAAAGATCTTTTCTCAATCTGTTCATCGCCATTTTGTCCTATTGACAGTGTCCTTTGCCTTACAGAAGCTTTGCAATTTTATGAGGTCCCATTTGTCCCATTCTTGGTCTTGGAGCATAAGCCATTGGTGATCTGTTAAGGAAATTTTCCCCTGTGCCCATGTGTTCAAGGCTCTACTCCACTTTCTCTTCTGTTAGAGTCAGTGTCTCTGGTTTTATGTAGAACTTCCTTCCAAGCTTCCTCAGAGCAGAAGTTCTGTGGGGGCATAAAGAGACTTTAATCTCAGACTTCTTCTTAGTACCAGGACAGTTGTGCTTCACCAACTAGCAGGAGGATCACTCAGTCTAGTCACAGTTATTGCTAACTAAGCTGGAGAAGAATCTCTGCTCCCCAGGTCCTGTGCTCTAGAATGCATGCTAAGGGGCTTGGCCTTGTTCTGGACCCCATATTCTTGTCTCTGACAGTGTGCCTCTTCAAACCTGACAGACAGGAGGCTTGGGTGCTGCAATGCAGTCTTAAAGTAACATTCTCATCCTTTGATATCAGGATTTATTTTTTAATTTGGAGAAGAAATGTATTTGTGTTATATCTATTAATAATTGCTTCATTAATGATAAGACATTGGAGAAGTAAGAGTAATTGACACATCGCCTCATAGCAAAGTAACTTGTTTTAAAAATGTTTATTGTCTTTAAAAGCCAGACCTAAGTGACTTTTGAAGTACAGTACTGTTTTCCACTGTTGAACCTCCTTGCATATTGTTTCTTGGAAGTCATCTGGAAGCTCACATCTGCATCTGTTTATATTATTGTACGGTGTTACATGCTCTCTTAAACATTTCAGTTCACAATCCTGAGAAAGTGAGAGTGAGAAAAACAGTATCAAACATTACAAATCCCTGAAAGGTCTGAGTACCCAAGACAGTCAGGCCCTAACCTGGAGTGCAATCCATAATACCATGGACAGGGTGTAGAGACCAGGAATTAGAGAAAGGTGTAATCCTGCACTCTAAAAATACAAGCTTAAGAACTATTTTAGAAAAATAGATGATAGAGCCATTATCAAATTGTAACCTTAGGCAATTTAATAATGTTCCTGCAACAAGACAACTTGCACTACTTCCACACAAACCATTCAGTTGTCTTTACATAAAAATGTTAAACATTAAGTGTAGTAACAAAGTTTGTATATATAAGTAAGTATGGCTACACTTTGCCACAAGTTACCTAATAATTTGCATGACATTTTGTGAGCTGGAGAAATTAATCTTGTGAAGACTTTTACTGCCAATTGTTCCACATTGCCTCTTGATAATATTTGCTTTGAATGTGGGGAGCTCCTAAGATGGTTAAATAGCTTTATCCTGCCACTTCTACCTCAGCAAAATCTTAGGTACCTGATATGCCACTCCACTAGCCAACTTCTGATTTCTCTTCCATTCTATGACAATTACTGAAATTGTACACATTATACTGTCCTTACAAACGTTTTCAACACTTTAGAATTCCTCTTCAGAATTTAGAGTAACAGTGACTCTCAGACACGCTACTATTCTAAGATCTTTCAGTCACCATGGCCTTGGTATGAAGAAAAATAACAGATAATTTTATAAATATGTATACAGCAGACTCTTACTGTCCAGGATTTGTATAGCTTTAGCACTTCTTTATTTTTAACTGTATCTTCTGTAAATTAGTTGACTATTAAAATGATCCCCTAAATCATTTTAATTTTTAAAACATTTCTAATTCTTAAACTTTATACAGTTTTTACCATCAGTCTAAATATATCATGTATATTTTCACCTCATAAAGAAAATAGCCACTGGGAGTGGTGAGATGACAGGTAAAAATAATTGCTGTCAAACCTGATGTCTTGAGTTCCAACATTGAGATCTACTTGTGAAGGGACAGAATAGACTTGGAATGTTTTTCTCTGACTCAACATGTGCTGTAGCATGTACCTGTCTCCCATATATAAATAAAAATAAAAGCTTTGAAAAGTTAAAAGAAAAATAAATGTAAAAGTTTAAAACAATTAAACATTGGTACTCTCAAACTTTAAATGCCTCAAAGTCTTCTCCTGGATTGTTGATTCAGTCCACAAACATGGACATGTACTATATCTCCATGGAGCTGGTTTTCTGACTCTCCCAAGGGTAACCCTCTTACAGTCTAAAGGCTGACTATATTCTACCCAAATAATGTCTCTACTTGTCTTGATGATTCACATCCTCAAATTGTACATTTACAAACATTATAATGGATTCTTCCCACCCTCAATTGCATTGGGTTGAGTTAAACACAAAATACTCTCCAGTACTTGTTATGACCAGAATTAACTATCCACTGACAAAAATCACAGATTCATTAATTAGTGTTTGTGTCTTCTAGCAAGATCTCAACTTCCAATCTCTAAAATAATCTAGCAGAAACCTGATGCTACTACTCCCTGACTTTCCAAGTTTCAGTTTCATTAGTGTGCTTATGTCAAATTACTATTTTCTAGGCCAACTAAAATCGTTGACACCATAAACCTATGAAAGTAGAGTTACATTTAGGAGTCAGTGTGTGCAACAAAGAAAGAACACATGAAATCCTGACCTCTCCACACTACTGAGATGCCCTGTTCTGCTGTGACCTTAGCATGAGTCTTTGACCCATGCAACATAATTAAGAAGGTAATAATGTTACAGGCTTCCCCTGCCTTCCTAGTTCTCTCTCTTTCTGCCCCATGGACTCTAAGCCTCTTTTTTAGTCAGCTATTTCTAATGACTGGATAATTCCTGCTCTGCTCACTTAGGGATCTTGGTATTTGTTTTGTTTTAATGTAATTTTTTCTAGGAATTCTCTGAGAATTTCACCAATGCATATAATGTACTCATACTCAATCACTGTCAATGGCCATTTGTATATCCTCTCAAATCCACCTCCACACAGTCTTAACTTCATGCCCCCTGCTGTCCTATTTATCATCATCATCATCACCATCATCATCACTATCATCAATTATCACTCACATCGTCAAATAGTGCTGAGCTATATGCATGGGTAGGCTGTCACTGGAGTATAATCAACCTACTAGAGACCATGGCCCGGCCTTTGCCTCTCCACAGAGCCATCAGTTATCAATAGTTCTTCAGCTAGGAGCTAGGTCTCTTGCGTTCATCCTACCCAATCTGTATAGAAATTCTAACTGGTTTAACTGTGTATGGGTCTTGTGCAGGATTCTGTGAGTTCATTGCATTTTTTCTTTTCTATTGATGATTGGGTTTTTCATTGAGATAGGGTCTCACTATGTAGACCAGGCTGGCCTCCAATGTATAGAGATCTGCCTGTCTCTGCCTTCTCAATGTTGAAATTAAAGGCATATGCTACCATGCATGGATTGCTGTGACTTAATGAGTGTGATGGTCCTGTCATGTCTAAAGGCCACTTTTACTCCAGTACTCTTCATCCTTTTACAAACTTTTTTGACAGTCTTTCTTTTTTTTTTTTTTTAAGATTCTTTACTTTTTTTTCTTTAAGATTTATTTATTTATTTATTTATTTATTATATGTAAGTACACTGTAGCTGTCTTCAGACACTCCAGAAGAGGGAGTCAGATCTCGTTACAGATGGTTGTGAGCCACCATGTGGTTGCTGGGATTTGAACTCAGGACCTTCAGAAGAGCAGTTGGGTGCTCTTACCCGCTGAGCCATCTCACCAGCCCTTTGACAGTCTTTCTACACTGTCTTACAAGATGTTAAAATGTTCCATGAACTTAATGCCTCTGCCAAAGATTCACAGTAATTGCCTGGCACACAGTGTGTTAAATATGGGAAAATATATAATCATGACAGAATCTTAACTTAATTATGTCCTTGGGAAGCAAACTGGCACCTTCGCAGAGAGCATTCCTCTCATAGCATTCCTGACTTTTATTCTTAATCTGTGCCAAATCCATACAGGCACTGAAAATTACCTTCAAGTACTTTTTTTTATTACAGACATCTGTTAATAGCAGTTAAAAGTAACGGCTATATTTTAACTACTATAAAAATTAAAAGAAAAATTAATACAGCTAACCAACTCATTTGGACACAGAGTCTGCCTATTCTTGTAAGGCTAACAATGTCTAGAATGTATTCTCCACAATGATGAATATAGCACAAGTAACTGTGAAAGTTTTGTTTCTTATTAGTCATTTTATCCTGGAAAGATTGTCTCTACCAATTTGATCATATTATCCCTTCATTAATGTATACATTAAATTAAATTGTTATGTCAGGGGACACTTCAGAGAAGTCAAATTGCCTTGAAAATAAAAGATGAAGGTATGCAATTATATGATAAATTTCAGTTATCTATTATTCTATGATCTAATTGCAACTTCAGATAGAAAGACCAAAGAAGGATGCTAAGATTCCAGGGACAGAGTATACTAATGCAAGGACAATCTAAGAGTTTTCTGTGTGTGTTGGGAATGGGGAAGAGATCCCTCTAAAATTTCTCTCTCAATTTCTTTCAACATTTTTACAATTTCTTAAATTTTTGTGTGTTTAATATTTAATTAAATCATTCTTTTTCTTTTTATTTATTTTTTACTTTTTATTCTTTAATCCTTTTTTGCTTTTACACTCCTGTCTTCATCCCCCTTCCAGGCTGCTCCAGATGTTTCCCTATCCCATGCCTTCCCCCATGCCATATCCAAGAGGATGTCCCACACTTACCCCCACCCCACTAGACCTCCCCATTCCTGGGGTCTCAAGTCTGTCAAGGGTTAGGTACATCTACTCTCACTGAGGACAAACCAGGAAGACCTCTGCTGTAGATGTGTCAGGGGCCTCATATCTACTGGTGTATGCTGTCTGGTTGGTGGCTCAGTGTCTGAGAGATCTCTGGGATCCAAGTCAGTTGAGGCTGCTGGTCTTCACATGGGGTCGCCCTCCTCCTCAGCTTCTTCCAGCTCTTCCCCAATTCAACCACAAGGGTCCCTATTTTCCTTCCACTGTTTGGGTGCTGGGATCTGCATCTGACTCTTTCAGCTGTGTTATTTATTTTATTTTATTTTTTTGAATTTTGTGTTATGTATTTTCTTATTTACATTTTAATTGTTATCTCTTTTCCTGGTTTCCCCTCAGAAAACCTCCCATCCTACCTCCCTCTCCCTGCTTCTATGAGGGTGTTTCCCTACACACACATCCACCCACTCCACTGTCCTGTGCTAGCATTCCCCTACACTGGGGCATTGAGCCTTCACAGGACCAAGGGCCGCTCCTTCCATTGATGTCCCACGAGGCCATCCTTAGCTACATATGTAACTGGAGCCATGGCTCCCTCCATGTGTACTTTTTGGTTGGTGGTTTAGTCCCTGGGAGTTCTGGGGAGTGGGCGTCTGATTGGTTGATATCGTTGTTTCTCCTATGGGGTTATAAACCCCTTTCAGCTCGTTCAGTCCTTTCTCTAACTCCTACACAGGTGACCCAGTGTTCAGGTCACTGGTTGACTACAAGTATCCTCTCTCTCTCTCTCTCTCTCTCTCTCTCTCTCTCTCTCTCTCTCTCTCTCACACACACACACACACACACACACACACACATTAATTTGTGAAAGTTAATGTACATTTTTCTAAGTATTTCCATTGCTACATTGGCATGAAATACTTAATCAGGTTGAGTTTTTAAATTACGTGCATCCATATGTCTCAATGCAAAGACTAACATTTAGCTCATTTCATGTTTTCTGTGAAGTTGAAGAGTTACCCAATGCATCTCATTAACTTCAGAGGAGAAAAATATCAAGTTTTTAATAAGGAGGCTAATAAAATAAGAAAATTATATATCAAGAACTAGGTACATGTATAAAAGTATCGTTTAATAGATGGACTTAGAAAAAACCCAGAGGTATATTATTGTCTTGTGGTGTGTGCAGCCATGTATATGTGTGTGTGTGCTAATGTGTGTATACACATGATTATGTTCATATGTATGTGTATTTTTGCATTATGAAGCAACTTGGTAGATCTTTTATATTTAATGAATTGCTTGAGTTTCTAGAAATGAACCAATGGAAGACAGAATCTCCTCACACTCAAATTATACAGACATTTGTATTTGTAAGTGCTACAGCTATAAACATCAATATAATTGTACTTTTTAATGCAATAAGCTTTGAAACTGGCACCCAAATGCTCTAGGAAAAAACATCTAAGGATTTGTAGTCATTAGGGAATTCCTTTAATTATATAAACTGTTACACATCTCACAGTACTTTAGCGCCAGATTCACACTTGAAATTGCCCATAGTTGTGGTAGCTGTAATTTGAATTCAGTTTACTTCAACAAATATTTTATGCTGTACCCAATAAAACTTACAACTTTATGACCTTACACATGTCAGTTAAAGAAGAGTTCTCTTTAGTTAAAATTACTAAGTTGATTTTTCATATATATATATATATATATATATATATATATATATATATATGTATATATGTATATATATGTATATATGTACATATATGTATATATATGTACATATATATGCCTGAATTTTCTCCAGGAATAAGTCTTCAAAATGTTAACTTTTAAAAATAAATTTAGTCTTCCTATAATAAAGACTTAAAAAATATTTAAACCTTAATAATTGTATGTTAAATAGCAGCATTATTCTTATATTTTTCTACTTCCTTGTTAAAAAAAAAATACTTGGAGAGCTTGTAATATCTTATCAAAAGCAAACAATACAGTTCATTCTGCAGATAACCAGATCTGTTTGCTCAATGGAAGTTATTCAGGCTTATCTCACAGTCGCCAGAAAAAAAAAAAAATACAAAAATATAGTAAAAGCTTGTTTTCTCTCATGATTCTGTGAAAGTGAAAAGTTGAAATTGGCTGTCAGCACTACTTTATTGTCACTACTCAATAGTAACTTTTAAATGCTTATTGATAAATATACTGTGTATTAATTCAGATTTGTGTTTTCAAGCAGCATACAAGTTATATATCTGGCATAAAAGTATAGATAAGAAAATCATTCATAACCCACTGCAACCAACTTGCATAAAATTTTTGTACGTATATGAGCATGTGTGTAATTACATGTGAAAAATTCATTTTACAATTATTCACAAGCATATAATATTGTACTAGCTGTTACAAGGCATGGCCAATGTGGAGGATGAAAGTTTAGGATGCTCTGCTGCGGACACAAGTCTTTATTTTCCTCTAAATGCATTTTAGACAATGTATCTTAGAATATTTATTCAGAGTCAGAAGACAGAGTCAATACTATCTATCTATCTCTCTATCTATCTATCTATCTATCTATCTATCTATCTATCTATCTATCCCCACATAAATATGTTGAAAGTACAGAACTGTATTTCTTAGTGTCATTTGAATTGTACCCATATAGATACTTTATCTCTGTTTTCTTATATGGGAATAATGAATGTCTCTATTTAACTGGGTTTAAAGAGTATAAAAATGTATAGAAATCTTCAAAATAAATGAATACACTGTAAATACTCAATGAATGACAGCCTATCATCACTACTCATTGAACAGACTATAGTCTGGTATTTTTGTTTGCACACATCATGATCAAATTTCTCTTTCATTTCAAATTTTATATAAAATTTTGCACACATCATGATCAAATTTCTCTTTCATTTCAAATTTTATATTTTTATATAATTTCAAATTTCAATGTTATACATTCTGAAAGAGATGACGTGATTTTAATTAATGTTATTAGAATCTCTTTCAATGTACAGGTTATGGGCAAATTAAAATAATATTCTTTAACAAGAACTTTAATTTTTAATATCCAGATAAGAAGGAATAAGGAATCCCACTTATTTTTTCTTGTCTTTTTTTTTTTTTTTCCTTTTGCGGGGGGTGGGGGATTGTAGTCAGGGACTCACTTTCTATCTCAATCTAACCTAGAACTCATGGCCCTCTGCCTCCTAAGTTGATGATATTGCAGGTGGATGGCACTGTGACTCACGTTAGTCATCTTTCAGTAATCTATGTATACTAACGAGTCTTAGACTAAGAACCCTTGGGGCCTGATAGTCAATCAGTATCTGAATCTCCAAGCTCTAGCTCAAGTGAGAGAATTTCTCTCTCAAAATACTCAACAGAGAATTTTTGGGAAAACAATGGATGTCATCCTCTGCCTTCCACATCCACACTGTGTGGATGACACACAACTATGTGTATATGACAGCTATGGACTACTGGTAGCACTCAAACTTAAATTAACTGAAGAAAAATTTACGTTTCACTCACTAACTTGCATCTGGTCCAAATCCCTATGTAGTTTATGCTAATGTACTGAGGAATAGAAAGTTAGAACATTTCTATCATTGTAGAAGTTACATTTTGCTTAGTTTGGGGCAGGGTCTCATGTGATTCAGTGTTACCCCCAAACTTCAACTGTTGTTAAGACTTGAACTCTTGGTCTTCTAGTTTCTAGCTTCCAAAGGCCAGTTGGTACAGCTAGACAGTGGTGGTTCAAAAGGATCTAGTTTTAGTACTTCCAAATTGAACCTGAAGTTCAGAATTAGACGGCATGTCTTTGATAGTTGACTCCCATGCAGCTTTGTGGCCAGGAACTGCTATTGCCCACTGACTTTCACCCTTTCCATTGCCCAAAGAAACCATGAGTTCAAAACAACACTCTGCCAAAATGTTGGACTCAACAAACAAAGGTGTGTTAGCATCACTCCTTCCAAGTGACCTCTGTGCTATGACTGAAATATGCCTGCCCTTCTTATTGTCTGCTCCTTACTTAAAATTCTATAATTTTTATTGTTTTCTACATGCCTACAGAGGAATGTGTCTTGTCCTAGTCACTGGTACCGGAGTACTGTTCCTCTATCTATCCCTCCTTATGAAAAACCACATTATATATTTGTTTATCACTGTGCCCCTTTTGCTGCTGGTTTTGTTAGGCACAAAAATAAATATTATATTAGGAACAAATATACTTTGCAGTTTAAGAGGCTGACTATAATTATAATGATAATAACCATAGTATTATGCCAACTGTATTTATTTTGCCTATTTCTGACAATCAACATGGCCATCATTGTCAATATTAGATAGAGTATCATACTCTTCAATAAATACCTTTATAAGACTGATGAATTTCTGCATGTTAATAGGATTAAAAACAGAAAATCGTAACTTCTAGTGTTATATTACCTTGTAGACTTAGAAACATATGTAGTCTTACATATTTCCATTGAAAAGATGAAGGAAATGAATAAAAATAATGGTGCATCTGTCATTACCTGAAATAGAATTGCTTGAAACTATGCAAACTAAAGCAAATGCTTTTATTTACTGTGCATTAAAAACCCATGCAATATCTGAGCCTTCTGTGTGAAACCTGTGACTTCATTCATGACTTAAGAGATAGAGAATGGAAGACCAGGCCAGTCTCAGTAATCCAGCAAGCTAGATGGTGACCCTCAGTAATTTGGGAAGCTAGATGGCCACAATGGGCTTCATAATATCCTGTTTCAAACACAATGAAAGGAAACAACAAAATACATAAAATAGGCAAATCAAACTAAGCAAACAAATCTCATTTATTTGTGAACACTGAACCTTAAGAGGCTGAGAAGATGACTCGGGCTTTAAAAATATGCCCTCCAAGCTCATGGAACTTGATCCACAGTCACCACATAAATGGTAGGTGTTGGTTTACCTGTAACCACAGAGGTGGGAAATCAGATACAGGACGATCCTAGGAGCTTGCCAGTCTAGCTGAATCTGTGAACTCCAGTTGCAGAATTGAGAGTTCGATTCTTAAAGAATAGGCTGGGAAATAATGAGAGAGACAACTCATGCCAATTGTTAGCACAGACATGTATATACACACACATACACACCACACACACACACACACACACAAANCACACACACACACACACACACACACACACACACACACTTTTGCAAGAGGTGGTTAAGTGCTCACTAGCATGTCTGTGTTCCTGAGACTGACCCTCAGCAAGAGACGAAAGAAACAAGATGCAGAGAGAGAGAGAGAGAGAGAGATCCTTTAAGCTTTTTCTAGAGTACACTGAAAGACATGCTGTTGAAGAATGTAGTATAGGCATCATTTAAGCTTACTAATGTGGTGTTTTATAATGATAGTTCTTCAAAACATATTTATGAATATAAATATATGAACTTGTACATGAAAAAATACTCTTGAACTTTAAATTATGTATTACTGATTAAATTAATACATTATAGTTATAATTTTAATTTTCTTTTTGTAGCATTTTTGTGTATTAAAATAAACACGCCTACACTATAGTTTATAGGGTTGTATGAATATACATACTATATATTTGCACTTGCTTCAGTTTTCTGTATTTTAAGTCATGAAAGTATTTAAAATCATAAAATCAAGACATGTTAGAGAACCAGAAAATTGATATTACTCATATAATCTTTAGGACTAAGAGCTAAATACAACCAGTTGAGGAAAAAAAAACTGTGTTTGTTTTACATGACTTTCATATTCACTTTCCAATGTTTTTTTTTCTAAACAAACACTATTTACTGAGAGACATAAATGTCATTGTTAATGAAAAATAGATTTTGAATGCCTTTGTCAGAGCTTCCTGACATGTCAGACTCCACTTATCACCAAGTTGAGGATTTCTGGTCACAGACATAGCCATACAGCTCTGATGTCATGTGTTATCACTCTGTTCATGAGTGGTTAATGCATCATCTTAAAATGACCTTAGACAATTCTAAGAAACCGGAAGAAATAAGTGATAGGAGATACCTCCAGCTAGATTTGAGGAAAGATAGTAAGGTTAATGTGTAAATTATAATCATGATCTCTATGAAGAAAGATAGAAGCACAGTGCTGCTTTCAGAAAGTCAAAATATGACAGGGGATTTTTATTTCCTAAGCAAGACTGTGATGGTCATATAGCGGTCTTGAGGATAGGAATAAAACTGTTCAATTATTCATTTTCTTTGATTAATCACTTCAATTTTATTCATTTCTGTGATGGATTGAAAAATGTTACTCAATACAAAAAGAAACAATTCATTAAAAGACATGGGAGAAACTAAATCACATGTCATTAAGTGAGATAAGCTCTTTTGAAAATCTAACTACCATGTGATTCCAGCTGATTTCCAACACAAATAGTGGAAGTAATGGTAATAGATTATGGAGGAAGGGGAATAGAATGCTCATGTTGGCCATTGTGTTAATCACGGTGTCTGTTGCTAGGATAAATCACAATGACCAAAGAGCAAGTTAGCAAGGAAAGGGTTTATTGGGCTTACAGTTCCACACTGGAATCCATCACTGAAGGAAGCCATGGCCAAAACTTAGACAGGGAAGGAACCTAAAACCAGACACTGGTGCAGAGGCCAATGAGGGGTGCTGTTTACTAGCTTACTCCTGTGGCTTGCTCATTCTGCTTTCCTATATAACCCCGAACCACCAGCCCAAGGATGACAGTACCCACAATGGGCTACCTTCGACCAATCAATCACTATTTAAAAAAAGAACCCTAAGTGCTAAATTGTATGGACACATTTCTCAAGTAAAATTTCCTCTTTTCAGATAACTCTAGTTTATATGTGCATTTGACACAAGAGTAGCCAGCACAGTCACCAACTATAGATAGATGTTGATAGTGAGGGATTGTGCATAATGAGGAGAGTTTACGGGATTTAAAGTGAGACCTTTCTTGCTCTATTATATTTTCAAATTATACACACACACACACACACACACACACACACACACACACACACACACACACACTGTCTTCACAAATATAGATTTAGAATATTAACAATGTATACTTCAATTTTTTTGTCAAAATTGTCTTGGAAGTTTAACTTTACTCAGATAAACCCTGGGAATAATTATAAAGAGTACATATTTTACCACTCAATTCACTTTAATTAGTCTTTAGTCTTTTGGAAACGTTTAGGACAGATTGCATACTTGACAATATTCTTTCACTTAAAACATTTAAAATACTATGATGACAAATATACATTCAAGCTCCTATTTTCAAAATGTTATCAGTATAAAGACAGAAATATTTATTTATCTTCAAACAAACACAGTAACAACGTTCTCATTCAAAAAGTGATGCTAATAGTCTGTAAAGACAGAAAGTAGATGTTCAGCTGCCTGCTACTAAGTAGAGGGAGATAGAGTAGCCGCCAGTGAATGCAGATATTTGGACAATGGAAAAAAATCTAATGTTGATGGTGGCAATGATTGTCCAAATCTATGAACAGGCTAAAAGCTGTTTTATTGAGCTGCACATTTTAAATAGGGAAATTTCATGGAACATAAATTTTATATTCATAACAAAATATATTTGCCAAAAAATGTTGTGACCTGAAATATGTATGTTTATAGACTTTCCAACAATATACACGATACACTGAAACAAAAAGGAAATTGTGTGTCCCTCATAGTCTCCATATGTTACTTTTAAAATAGTTTTATGAAAATGGATGGACAGACACTTTAACTCTTGAAGAAAGATGTACAATTTAACTTTCTTTCAAATAAATTAGACAGTGTGCTTCCCTTTCTCCTTTGTTCTATTTGAAGATTTTGTGTTAAAGAGTTGAGTGGATTACATCATTTCAGGACCCTGTGCTGGGCATTTGGGAGAAGGGTTAGGTCCCCAGCTGCATGAGTCATGTCATGGTTTATGACTGTAATTTACTGTTTTGTGCTCCAAATCTGGAACTATGGCCACTTCCAGGGTCAAGACCACAATGCCTTCTATCATAAGTTAGAAGCCATGATTTCTGCAGCTGGCTAAGCTTTAGAAACTATTTAAAACTCAGTATCATCTTGGATTTATCCTTCCCTTGAAGTAAAAAGAGAACTCTTAGTTTGTATTGTATATGTAGTGTTACTTGCATTACGAAGAAAAATAATTCAGAATTGTAGATCTCACTGACAACTGTAAATGAAAGTGAGAGTTTGCATGTAATGACATGCCATGGTAAGAGAGGAGGGAGGGGGGTAAAGAAGATCCCACAGGTGTTTTTTTTTTTATTATTTATTCATTTATTTATTTTTGCAGTAGATTCAAGTGGACATTACCCTGACAAAATTTTAAGACTGAAATGAGAAATAATAGAACTAATGGAATTTTTCACAGAAAATATTTGTATTGCTAAAAAAGTCACAAAGTGTGTGTGTGTGTGTGTGTGTGTGTGTGTGTAAGTTAAGGTGTAAATTCTTTTCCTTACTTCCAATAGTGTCTATAAAAGAAATTACTGCCTAGGTTCGCAGGGTTGAATGGGAAAGACAAGCCTTGTATGGCTGGCAGTGAAACTTGGAGACAGCCTTATTCATGAGCTATTTCTCATCTGTCAAATGAGGATGATACAGTCGACTTCTCAAGGTTAACGTGACCATTAAGTAAAATGATGTGTGAAAGGCTCTGTTAGTGCTTCTAGACTGGTATTAGAAATTCCGTAAATGAGACGTATTATTAGAGGCAACATCGACAAAGATAAACATTGAAGACATTCTGTAAAGCCTTACAGTTGATATTTGAGAATATCGAGATGGTCAGTTGAGATGAGAAGTCCATTCAGCAAACGTCAGAGTTGCAAGCAGATCTCTCAGGGAGATCCATGCCAAGGAAAGACAGTTAGTCAAACTGCATTTGTTCGAATTATTCTCCCTCAGCAGAGGTCAGACTAAGAATCCATGAGACAATCAGTCCACTAGTCACCCTGGTCAAATACTTCTTGTCATAGGTACACCATTGTTACAGTTGAGGTCTACATCAGAACTTTTCAGGTGCTCATGATTTGGTGTCAAAGGCTTCTCTGTGTGATGAATCTTCTGTTGAAGAAGCTCCTGTTACATTACCATCAGCACACTGTGACCACTGTGATTATGGTCACCAAATATTTTATTTCTCTACAATGGACATAGAACAGGGCAATTCATAAGATTCCTGCAATCAAAGGGTAGTGAGATAGCCCAGCAACTAAAGGTAATTTGATCTGAGTTTCAACCCCGGACCTACATGATGAAAGATTGAAAGCAACAACCAAAATGATGCTGTGATCTCTATATGTGTACCATAGCATGCACATGTCTATACACACACAGGCATGCACACTATAGATAGATAGATAGATAGATAGATAGATAGATAGATAGATAGATAGATAGATAGATAGATAGATAGATGATAGATTTTTTTTAAATGTAGAATCTTTAACATTTGCAAAGTAACATGAAGACTTTAAAAAAATAGTAAGTCTTAATGTTTAGATCTGGCTTATAATTCACTGGGCTGGCCTTCAACTTCATATATCAAGTGACGACCATATTGAAATCACACAGCCATATGCTCTGCCATTTGCCAAAGTACCTATCATGCTTATTCCGATTTCTCTTTGTATTCTGCTTATTCATACTGACAGATAGTATGTTGGCAGTTGGAATTCTTATTTATGGTGCTGTCAAATACTTGACAAAAATATATATTTTGTGAATGATTACTTAAACCTTATCTATTAATCAGAATAAGACAGACTCACATTGCTTTTTCAGTTTTTATGAAAGGGCAATTCTGGTATTATCAAGTTAATTTTTATTTGTCACTGACTAATACAAAGAAAGGAAGATTAGCAGCGGGTTCCTTGTGTGATATCTCTTTACATTTTTTTACACACTAGGGACGCTAAGCTCACTCTCACATCCTTCAGTGGTAGATTGCTGAGCCCCTGCCAATGGGCCCTGGAAACATTCCTGTTTGCATCATTCACAGCATACATGGAAAGTTAATGTAGTGGTGTTCTAGTGCATTTGATTATCTTATACTTAATAAAAACACACAGAGACCTATACGTGCACATGCACACACACACACACACACACACGCACGTGTTCACAATATCTAGTGCTATTTCTTTTGGTCATTTCATACTTGAGAGCACAGTGAGTATTTTATAATATTTTAAGTATATGAATATAAATGTATTTTCCAGGTCTGAGGATGAATAAGGGTGCCATCACCCCACCACGTTCTTCCCCAGCAAATACGTGCTCCCCAGAAGTGATCCACCTCAAGGATATCGTCTGCTACCTGTCCCTTCTTGAAAGAGGAAGACCAGAGGATAAACTTGAGTGTACGTTTTGGTAATTCTATTTATTCACCACACTGGTGTTTGGAGGAGAGATTGTGTAATGATGTAATTATACTTGCCTAAATCATTTGTTCATCCAAATTAACTTGCTTAAAATTAAAAAAAAAAAAGGCAAAAACAAAACTCAAGAACCAAAAAGACATTTTGTCAGAATCAAACAATAAAAGTTATTATTAAATTTAAATAAAGTTGCATCCCAATTGTATACAAATATTTTATTAAGAAATGTTGAAGTTTGGTTAGCATAATGTGGAACTCTATCTATGTTTATCTGTCTATCAAATGTCTCCTAAATGTTTTATCCTGAGCTCTTTTGAGTTAACAAGAAGTAATTTGAAACTTTGAAATGTTTGACAGAGCATTCATTTCCCTTTCTGAGGAAGACTTTCCAAATCTTCCAAGCAGGAAGTGTGAAAAAAAATCCCTCTCCACTCTTGTGTGCATATGTACACCCAGTACACACAACCACACACACCTACGCATCCCAATCCCCTTAACACACACAATTTACACTCTGCTCCATGGCAACTTCCCTTCACCATCATATTAACACTGTCTTTGACATAGTGTAATTCCTCAAAACCTGATAAATAAGACTTGCTTCTGCATACTATTAATAATCAAGCAATATCTTTGTTTCTTTTGCAATACTACAGGTAGGTGATTTCTAAGCACCTTTTTAATGCTCTGTAATGAATTGTAGTGACTGAGCTCTCCCTGGTGGTAACGTGAACACATTGCAATGAAAGAGCATAGTCCTCAAATGACTACAACTGTAAAACTCATAATCACCGCAGGTGCTGTATATTCAGCAACTAAATTAATCAGATTATAGTAAAGATTTAAATGAATTAAAAATTTTACTACCAAAACGATATTAAAGATCATAAAACAAGACCTCCATATTGCTTAATAAAATTAAAATTACTATAATGTATTAGAATTATAATTACAAAATGTTTTAGTTAAATTTAATTGTAACTCTTTGATAATACTTCTCACAAGGGAAGAATTTACAATGATTATTTAGGAGTTACACCAGCTTAGGATATGAATAAACCATATGAATATTATTCTTTAAATATGTATTTATTATTCATAAACATTGAGTATTTGCATTTCAAGATTTATTTTGTATTCCTAAGAATGTGTAGAGATCTCTCTCATTCCAAGGTAAATAGTGAATTTCTCTTGAAGTGCCAGCCAGAGGGAAAGTTTGCTCAGGTGTTGCCACTGCTATGTCTGTGATGACTGTAACCGCCTGATTTGGTGGCCACCCCTCTGACTGGACAGAAAATGATTCAGGAAGTTTGTGTCTTTACTTTCTCTTTTGAAATGCTTGATATTATCCTACATCGATGAATCAAATCTACCCATCTACCAATTTCTCAAGAATTTGTGGTTTTTAACCTGCTCTCATTTGTACATTTACAAATTCCAACATTCTTTTGCATTTTCATTTTCTGGACTTATTCTTGGTAAGATGTACAATAATAGTGTCTGAGGAACTACACAGTTACTTTCAAGAGGGTAATGCTGTATTAAATATAAGATGTATAGGAAAATTAAAAAGAAAAAATCGTGATTAGAAGGAGCGGAAGTGGAGGCGATAAGTGGAGGCTATAAGGAGGCGATAGTTCCTAGTGAGGGAGAGGGTTGAATTTGGACCTTCCTTGAGGTATTTAAATGAAATATACACACCCTGATTTAGGTCAGACATTCCCACATCATCATCCACCAGAATTACTTGCCAGACATGTACACATAGGTTATTGGGTGTCTTAGAGTTTCTATTCCTGCACAAACATCACGACCAAGAAGCAGTTGGGGAGGAAAGGGTTTATTCTGCTTACATTTTCCACATTGCTGTTCATCACCAAAGGAAGTCAGGACTGGAACTCAAGCAGGTCAGAAAGCAGGAGCTGGTGCAGAAGCCATGGAGGGATGTTCTTTACTGGCT
>NC_034596.1:36297340-36308262 GCF_900095145.1 Mus pahari
AAGCATAGTCTACCAAATGACGATTCTGACGACTGTCTCTTTCCTATCCTTGTCCAATTTCCCCGTCACTCTTTTTTTTTTTTTTTTTTTTTTTTATTTGTGTGTGTGTGTGTGTGTGTGTGTGTGTGTGTGTGTGTGTGTGTGTAAGACTTGGCTCAAAGTCGCCCCCAATTATGAAGAAACAAACCATTTCTTCATCGACCTTTCCTTAAACCAGGTTTTATTTCTTTGTGAACACCTGCGCTATTCACCTGGAAAGTCCACATCTGTGTTGGGGTTGTAAGAGGATTCCTTTCTCTTTCCTGGTAGCTACCTTTTCGCTGGCCACGTAGGTCCCATCACCAGACACACAGGCACATACCTTCTGTGCTGCCATCTGTCCTGCACATTCACTCTGCCTTTCTTTCCCAGTTTCCGGACTAGCCCACTGACACTTGAGATCTATCTAAAATTATAAATACTCTTTCTATTTCCTAGTAGGACATCTATTTCCTAGTAGGACCCTTACACCTTGCATTAATGAGAAATCTACAGGAAAGCAATTGAAAAGTGGATATTTGTCATTAAGAACAACCATGTTGCCACTGTGTGTAATCTTAACCTGAGAAATTCTGAAATGTATTACCAATAGGCCCTAACAGCTATCCATCTGGTCAGATTTCTCATAGATTGTGAATAAAAGTGATTAAAGGGAATGGTGAGATGGCTCAGTGGGTAAGAGCACCCGACTGCTCTTCCGAAGGTCCGGAGTTCAAATCCCAGCAACCATATGGTGGCTCATAACCATCCGTAAGGAGATCTGACGCCCTCTTCTGGAGTGTCTGAAGACAGCTACAGTGTACTTACATATAATAAATAAATAAATCTTTAAAAAAAAAAAAGTGATTAAAGCCACGGATCCTCTTTACTTCTCAAAGGTCCGAGACTTTAGCTACTGCATGATCACTGTCTATTTGACAACGTATCAAAAGTACATTGTTATTTCGTTGTTGTTTTTCTTATGGGAGATTTGAAGAGAATGAGAATAGTTTCTATAAGATTAGATGAAAAAATTTCTAGGTACTCAATTTTTAACTCCTATCTTTAAACTTTAATATTAATTGTTAAAAAGCAGATAACTGAAATTTGAAGATTGAAGAATTCCCAAATTAAATATCATTAAAATACATACTTTGTTATGTCTAATAATTTCTAAAAAAATTCAAAGACTATATAATTTGTATTATAATATATTCAGCAACAAATATAGCCTTTTTCAAAATTTTTGAAAGTGAAAAAGTTTTAGAAAAATAGAAATTGTTTCATCTTACATAATGTGCCTCTATTCTGACCTTTTAGATAAATTCAAGTGTGGGCACATAACTGTCTCTATGTAAGGTAAAATGACATGGTTGTAAAAATAGATAAAAAGTGGGCTAAGCTAGCTCAAATTTGCATCATAGGTCCTCACCTTTGAAACTTATCACATTGACAGAATAATCTGAATTGGGTTTTATTTTATTTTGGCACTGAAACATCTATAAATCTATATTGGTTTCAAAATTAAAATCTGATTTTTTAAATGGCCTTCTTTACCTCAAGGCCTGTCTCTACTTTTAAATATTCACAAAACGAGCCTTACTAATATTTGAGGTTCAAAATGTACTTTCACCAACGTTGTTTGGAAAGATGATTTTAAAAGAAAAAAAAGTCTTCAATGGCTTATCAAGCTGAATAAGTTTTATTTTCCATTGACCTAATGCCTGCCCCACCCTTATTTCATTGATTTCTAACTTTCTGAATCAAATGAGTTTTCCAACTCTTGCCTCTATATTTTACTTGAGAACTTGTGATCTCTTGCATTTCAATTGATAATCTTTCCTCTACCTCTTAGGATTCACGCTACGTTCTCTGAAGACATTATTTTAAGGTTGTACTTTGAAGGCAGAGTCATCTTCTTGTTTCAATTTTTAGTTTATTTTCTTCTTTTGACACCCCTTCTCTCATTCCATGTCTGGCATGTATTTTCGCATCTTGTTATTATCATTTTCTCTAGTTTTTTTCTGAAGCTTTCAATATTTGTACCCAGGAGGAATTAAGCACCTATTCCTATTTCTAGTTTGAAAATTTTCTTTTCATTCTGGGTCTCCTTGAACTCGGTTGCCAGTGGCCACACAACTCCTACGTATAAGAGCCATTGGAGTTGGTTTTACAAGCGTTTTCTCCAGTACAGACAGAGTTACCATGACCCTACTTCTGAAATAGAGTTGGGTTTATCTCTTGCTTCACCTTGTTCTTGGTATTGGACTCTTTTCTGGGTACTCTGTGAATTCTTTTCACTTATAGAAATATTTCTTTTAGTTTTCTGCAATAGCATAAAATCTCATGATGTTTACTGTCTACTTGGTGGCTTTTTTCTTTTATTTACACCATTTTCTTCTCATTTATTGAATATTTGAGAGATTAACCACATGGTTATATCTCTTGAAATTTTAGCTAACGATAATTTAATAGCTACATATTTTCAAGTTTTATATCTTTAATGTTTGATTTTTCTATTGCAAAAAGACCCGAAGCCATAGTTAACTCGATACTATTTGAAAATTTACAGTGATACAGACTAATTTTGTATCTTATATACATAATCATGTCTTAGTTGATAGAATTCGGTAACCGTTAAGTGCAAGAATAATGACAGTGATACATACTCTCGCAAACATGCAGAACTCAGACATAAGACCCTCCAGGAAATTATACAAAGTCAACATTCACCCTCACTTCCATGCTTCTGTTTTTACAGCTGTTTCATTCTCCTGTGTTTACCTTTAAAAGACACCTGCAGCTTCTTCCCTGATCTCCTTGAGGACTGTGAATTATACAAGGGAGACTGCAGGCCTTGGACTTCTGCTTTTCTTAGCTCACTAAGAGAGTCTGTGTTCTGAAAATCCTTACTTGAATAGTCTAAATATGAGGTGTCTAGTGAGGCCTGACTGGAGATCCAACCCAAAACCAAAAAAAAAAAGTCGTGCAAATACTGTACATACTCCATGATTAGGAGCTGAGATCCCCAGTAGAAAGAATCTTTTATTATAAACTCCTGTTTCCTCTCACATTGTTTGGGATTTGTTGGAATATAGGCTTGTGTTTACATACAGCTTCTGGTATGCACCTGTATGTCCCTTTTCACTTGACTGCCTCAGCAAATGTGACCTGATAGCAACATGAACACTGTCATGTCTGGAAATAAGAAAGCAGTCCTGTGGAGTCTAAATTTTAACAGATTTATGAGATTCACTATTGATTGTTTTTCTACCTCCCCTCTGCCCTTTCATATCCAGATGCTGAATATTTCAACTTCTCCATATTTAAATTCATGACTAAGAATCAAAAATTCAAATAGTAGCAAATAAGGCTATTTCATTTTCCCTAACTACAAACAAAGCATTGCAAACTGTATATCTGAGATCCAGTACTTTTGTTAACCAATTAATTTATTTTCAGTTTGGCTTTTTTAAAAATTCGCACTTTAACGGCATTTAACATTTGAACAGATAGATTTCTCTTCAGCACAAACTGAATTAAAAGGAAAAAAAAAAAAAACCTCTACCTTAAATCATCGTGATATCGTGACCTTTCTCATATTTAAACTCCTTTTTCTGCCTCTTTCATTCTAGTTATGTTTCGGCTTTATGACACCGATGGGAATGGCTTCCTGGACAGCTCGGTAATTCTTTCCTTCAAATCTTTTCTGAAAATTGCAAAATAGTTTCCTTTTAAAGAAGCAAGTATGAACTTATAGTTATCAACATAGAAGGCACTCCCCATAGAACTTAAATTCACTTACACAGCATTTTTGTCAACGGAAGACAGAGGACTGTGAGCCTTCAACCCAACGGTTTTGAAAAAAAGAAAATCTGCAAAGAGGTTTCCCAACTTGTGAAGAAAACCCAGACCTAAAACACAGCCTAGAAAAGCAGAGAAACTGCCAGTAACATTTGCCTTTTAAAATATTGAGTAAGCATAAAGCATCTAAAGAAGTTATGAAATTGATTTGTTTTGTATTTCCTCCTCGTGAATTATTCTTAATCATAATTGCAATAAAGAAAGGTGGATGAACTTACAGCCTGATGTGAGAAATCTCTTTAATGATATCTGTAATTTTCCTATAGCTTAAAGGAGAGAAGATGGTGAAAGGAAAATTGTATATCTGAATGATAACATGGAACGCATAATTAAATGTTTATTTCATTTATAATACATGAGAATAAATGGTAATTTTCAGAGAAATAGAAATAAGATACCCAGTATACACATCATTACTGTATGTTGTACTCAATAATGTAATTTGCATCTTCAGGAAAAGTAGAAGCAATAACATACATATTAATGTCAGAGTTGATGCGGGCATTTCCAAGTGTGTGTATACATCAAATTTCATATTTTTGTTGCTGTGAGGTGCTGAGGACTGAACTCAGGGAAATACTGTGTAACAAACACTCCTAATTTTTACAATATATTTAACAGTGAGGGAAATGCACATAAGCTGATGATGCAGGTTAGCAGAGGGTCTTTGAATTCATCTGACAAAACTTGCTGTAACTCAAATAGACCTAAGGTTTTTGAAAATTTAACTGCATTTATGTTCACGGACAGCCATGCCACTGTGAGTGTGCCCAGTTCACAAGACAACTTGCAGAGCTTTGATTTTCCACTGTGTGTGTCACAGGTTCAAGTTCAGGTGGTCAAGCTTGGTGGCAGAAGCACTTAACCTACTAATCTACCTTGCCATATAATAGACTTTGACAAGGACATGTCTTTCTTTCTGTAGCACGGCATAGCATTCTTGCGTGCTAGCTTCTCCAGAGAGAAGGAAAACATTTAACCCCTTATCCAGGAAACAAGCGCCACCCTGAGTTGATGCTGTGATGCACGTCCTTCTGAGATTCAAACCTCAGGGTTTGCTTGTTAAATTCTTCTCTGTGTACTGACCTTAATTTAGGAATATTGAAACCCAGGGTGAATTTACTCATTTTCCCAGGGTCATTCATTTTTACAGTGATGCAAATTACATTATAATATATCTAATGCAGATTTTTTTGTGAAATGTTTCTTTTTCATTTTAAATGAAAATGTATGTCCTAACTAAGATTTTAGCTGATTTGAAAATTCAGTTAAGTTTCTTTTGTTTTTGTTTTTGTTTTTCTCTCTCTCTTTCACTCTTGGACTCTGGCCATTTCTAAGGGAACATAGGTAATCATTTGTTGCCAACAGTTATAATTGGATGCCCAATATCAAACCCATATTTGAGAATAAATGGGTTTATTCATTATTAAGTTTTTATTCGTATTTTCTTTTTCTTTTTCTTTTTTAAAAATTAAATGCCAAAGTTTAATTCCCACTTGGATTTTTTTCCTGACACCATCTACTAACTTCAGTATATCTCATTCAATATTTGTTTCAATTTTTGTTTTCTAAAAAAAGGGGCAGGGGCTGGAGCAATGGCTCAGCTGTTAAGAGCACTGACTGCTCTTCCAGAGGTACTGAGTTCAATTCCCAGCAACAACATGGTCGCTCACAACCATCTGTAATAGAATACCCTGATGCTGTCTTCTAGTGTGTCTGAAGATGGCGATATTGTACTCATATAAATTAAATAAATATTTAAAAAATAAAATAATATAATTTATAGCGCTACTTTGAAGATGTAACAGTTCTACTATCAGAAACAAAATGGAAAAACGATCATTGACTTCAATGCTGACTGTATCTCACCCAATTTAGTTATGTTCATTGATTATTTCTAAAACTCTGGAGACATGAAACATACGTTTCTTGTAATAACACATAGTATCTTTGTAGATCTTTGTAGTAATCTTGAATTTGGTCAGGTTAGGATGCCCATTTTACTCATGACGAGATTAAGAGAGGCTAAATGAGTTATCTAGATTTATGTGCCTATGACATAGTCCACGAACCAAGGTTTCTATTCCTTCTACTCAAAAGGTTTAACTTCTCCAAATTATTGACCAAAGGTGAATGGATGAGAGGTTAGCAATCACCACTGAGTTGTTAGCAGGAATTGATGTTAATCAGTTACTAGAATGTTTACTTATATTGTAATTTCTGTTGCAAGGGATTTTTATTTTTATTTATTTATTTATTTATTTATTTATTTATTTATTTATTTATTTATTTATTTATTGCTTTGTTTTTCGAGACAGGGTTTCTCTGTGTAGCCCTGGCTGTCTTGGAACTCATTCTGTAGACCAGGCTGGCCTCGAACTCAGAAATCTGCCTGGCTCTGTCTCCCGGGTGCTGGATTAAAGGCACGCCCAGCAAGAGTTCTAACCTGACATATTTCTTAGTTATATTTCTTCTTGGAAGAGTGAGTGTAGCTCTCATTTGTTTCTCAAATGATCTCTTGGATCCTCATAAATTAACCTCTTCTTGCCATATTACTGTCTTTATCCCATAAATTTTGACCACGTGTGACAGGGAGCCCAGTAGAAAAATCTTTCATGCTTATACTTTCAATCCTTATCTTTATGTAAAACAAATGCTAACTACAGTTTAAAAATATGATTTCTATATTATAAATAAAAAGATAAAGAGATATTTATTTTCTGGAATTAGATAAAGAAAACTAAGTTTTATATTTTTATACTTTAAAAAATTAAGGTGCATTTAATTAAGTCATATGTATTTGCTAGCACTTCTTCATAGAGTTGAGATTAGGAAGCTATGAAAATTTAAACTAAAATTTGAGTGTCTCAGCAGCAAATAAACTCCACATATGCTTAGCCTCTGAAGCTTGACTTCCAAATACCATTCTAGTAAAGTACCCAGAGAAGTGGCTACACAGTCAATATATGTTCTCAGTGAATGGAAGTAAAAACAAATCTCTCAGTTGTCTGCATGGGCTTCCTTCCATCCTCCAGGATGTTTGGTGTCTTGAAAAAAAATAATCACATCTTGTAAAAATACACATGTGCTTTCAAAAAGGCATGGCTCGAACAAAGCTGTGCCTGGTGTTGTGGTGCCCTCTCTTGGTAAAGCTTCTCAACAAAGGGCAGGGCTGATTTTTTTAGTTAGGCTACACTTTCACATACATCAATTATAAGGATCTTTGATAGTTAATATCATTTATTTATAGAAACTCTTTTCTATTTTGTTAAAAGATATCTCCACTAGTTTCTGTGTATGCTTATGATTTTAGAAAAATTGGTTACATAACCATTTAATCTCTTGAACACTCTGAAAAACAATGTTCTAAAATTCTAGACTAACAAATCCTCTCTCTCTCTCTCTCTCTCTCCCTCTCTCTCTCTCTCTCTCTCCCTCCCTCCCTGTCTCTCTCACTCTCCCTCCCTCCCTCCCTCCCTCCCTCCCTCCTGTGTCCCCTCTCATCCTCCATTCTCATTCCCACCTATTCCAGGAGTTAGAAAATATCATTGGTCAGATGATGCATGTTGCTGAGTACCTCGAATGGGATGTTACTGAACTTAATCCGGTAGGCATGTGGATGAGGGAACTGTTGACTAACTTATGGATGGCTTTTGTTTTGTTTTGTTTTGTTATTTTTGGGGGGATGAGAGGATAAACATAATGATTTTTTTATTCAATTATTATGGCTCCCCACAGGTCAAGTTGACTCTGAATGGGATGATAGGGTTCATGTGGTCTTATGATCTTGGCTTTCTTCCTAGTGTTATATTTTGACTAGTGAGGGTACACACATGGGGGTAAGTGGATGCTGCTGATGGACACTGCTATGTTCAGCCCATGCTATTGAAGATGCTGGCGTATTTGTATGCCGGGTGCATTGAGCTGCTCCTGTTCATGGGTCACTTAGAGCCTGTGATGCCTGGGGGCACTACTTTATTTATTCTTTAGATGGGTGAATTGAGAGCCAAATATGTTGACATTTCATGCTTAAAGCTCTACAGCTAGTTACAAACACAGACAGTGAATTTTAGCCAACGTGTTTAAAGAATCAGTGCTTTTTATAAATGTTTCTAAGAAAATAAAGATGCCTTATTATGTATGAATTTATACAAAATTGCAGCATCATTAAAATGTATTGAAACATTTCTTTTTAGGCAGTTTAACTTCATATATAAATAATATTTTGGGTAAAATTGATAGGAGTCAGTTGTTTTATTTTTGAAGCCAATTAAGTTTATGAAGTGTCTATGAAGAAAGCAATTCCGTTTTATTTAAAGGTCTGCATGCCATATGAATTTGAGCTTATTTGTAAATTAGCACTCACATTTAGATAGTGCCTAACAAGATAAAAACAGGGCTCTGAAGCAAGAGCTCAGTCTGCCTTCCTCTCCTGTCTCAAAGGAAAGGCTGGTCAGGCCTGATCCAGTGAAAAACAGTGACACCTTTCTTAACCCAATTAAGACTTCTTCCAGCTCTAATTCAATGGTATTTCAGTTTCATTTGTGTTGTTGTGGAAATTTGCCTGCTGTGCTCACAAGTGACACCTGTCATTAGCAGTTTTCCTTAAGAAATTCTAGGAATTAGCAACTGTGTTTATAATTTATGGAGGAATTCATCTTAATATTCCACCGAAATCATGCAGTTTACTAGAAGCTCTGCTACTCCTTTTCATCAGAAAAAAAAAAAAAATTAAAATCGTATTTTACAACCCCGTTCAACTTTCTGTCTGTGACAATTGTTCATCTGCCAGAGACATCTGCTCATTCTCATGACAATCAGTGAAGGAGACCTTGCTTCCTGTCAATCAGCTTTCATAGCAGAAAGAGATACCCCAACTTCTCAGAAAATAGTATGTGGTGCCCAGTGCTCCACCAACGTAAGACACAGCTGTTCCAAAGGAAGCAGCCGTTCTTGTTTGATCAGTTGACTATGACGGTTATCTCCTCGAGATTGCAAATAACAACCATGACATCATGTGTCCTGGGCAATCCTGATACGATGGCCTCCCATCTGGACAGTCCAAATAGTGGAGAGTTAGAAAAACAAGGTTACTATGGACATTGTGTTTGCTAACACAGCTCACCATGTCATCTAGCCTACAGCCTCGACAGCTCTTTTCCTCTTAACAACTAGAGATGCTTTTTAGTTATGCACAAATAGAGAAACGGGAACACTTGAGGTTGACAAATGAATAGGAAGACCAATATGTCCTTGGAAAGATAGTTTGCTATTGAACCCAAGCTCTAACAGAGGAATTACTAAGCATACAAATTAAAGTATGGTGGTACTCACTTGCAGTCCCATCACTCTGATGCTAAAGAAGTTTCATCCTTCAGCCAGCCTGAGCTAATCAGGGAGACCCTGCATTACTAAGTCAGAACACAGGCCTGGGGTCTGCCTCACCATGCCGGTTCTTTCCTTGTTCTTTGCTTTGACAGGATCTTACTGTTAAATCTAGTCTGTCCTCAGAAACCAAGCAGGCTCGGTTTCTTATTTGTTCATTCCAAGTCACTGAGAAATCTCCAAGAGGCATCGCACGTTACTCATTTTTTTTTTTTTTTTATCAAATTCTAAATCATTCCTTTTAAGAATAATGAAATAGTGATGTTGAGGTGTTGTGTTCTCTGTTCATGAGATCCTTGTGTTGCTATGAAGAAAAACGATCTGACAAAGACACCAAGCAGAGAGCTAGGGAAATACCGTGTATGCCTCCAATTCAAGTCCACACGTATAGATAGCATCTTTTCTCATCTGTACTCTCATGCTGCTTGAATGTATTTTTCTAAACTGATTAAAATGTCCTTATTGTTTAAAGACATGTTCTTTCTACTTTATAGTTTCTATTGTATTTACCTTCCTGATTTAACCAGATGGGAAGTTTGTTGACCTTTCCAGCAAACAAAGATAGCATAGTTGAAACTTGTGCATAATTTAAATTATATACATTCCTGTTTCAGCCAGGGATATTTAACTTATAATACATTGATATAATGAGGAATCATTATATCCTTACAACCATTTGAAGTAAGGATCCATATTATCACCACACTTTAAAGAAGCAACTTTAACACAATCACACAGTGTTGAACATTACTTGCAAGCCATCTTCAAAGAAGTCATATCAAATATGATCAGGTTTGGGCTCTGTTAAATTGTTATAGGCAATTAAAAGGAACTTTATTCCCTTGCTCATTACTACATGACGAAGAATTATTTGAGCTCTTTGCCCTGATGTTAATTTTTCCAGACACTTTCTGGCATATATATGAACTTAATAGGTGATCTTGAAGAATTAGTTAGAAACTACTTTTCCCTTTAAATTTAAAGTACCTTTTAATTTTTTCTTTGCTGATTTCTCTTGGGTGATGTTTAAAAGTTGGGCACCTATTTCTAAAAATTCATCAGCATAGAAAGTCAAGTTCTAGAGTACAGAATTAATAGACTTACTTAAAGACACTTTTCTCTACTTTCACTCATTTTCTAGTCACAGTATCGTATAACCAGCTGGAGAAAGTGTTTTGTTGAATTATACGGATTTTAAAAATCAGTTCCTTGACTACTTCTCCCATCTCCTTTTCCAGATCCTTCATGAAATGATGGAAGAAATTGACTACGACCGGGATGGAACGGTGTCTCTGGAGGAGTGGATACAAGGAGGAATGACGACTATCCCACTTCTAGTCCTGCTGGGCTTGGAGAATGTAAGCCTTTTCAATGGGGAGGGAGAGTGACTGGGTCAATAAGATGCTCTTTGGTAACATTTGGTGATCAGTTGCCCAGATCATTGACTACCATTGAGACTGTAACAGGTTTCTCAACTTCTAATAATCCCATGGCACAATTGTGTGAAAAGCAAATAGATGTGAACTATGCTGTGCACGTGGGGGCAGGACAGACACATGGAATTAGGGATTAAGAGTGGCTCCAGAGCTGGGCGTGGTGGCGCATACCTTTAATCCCAGCACTCGGGAGGCAGAGGCAGGCGGATTTCTGAGTTC
>NC_034596.1:36308307-36336691 GCF_900095145.1 Mus pahari
TGGTCTACAAAGTGAGTTCCAGGACAGCCAGGGCTATACAGAGAAACCCTGTCTCGAAAAACCAAAAAAAAAAAAAAAAAAAGAAAGAAAGAAAGAAAGAAAGAGTGGCTCCAGGTTTAGGAATACATAAAACAGATTAAGGAGATGAGCATTCATTTTGATTTCCCAGTTCTTTTGCTGCCTGTCTCTTTTTGTTCTTCAGAACACCAATGGATTTCAGGCATGGACAGAGGGAGAAAAATTGAAATGCACATGGAAATTATCATTAAAACAAAGGAATAAATATTAATTATAAATGGTATCATCCAGCATTCTATTTTATGCATATTTATTCATTTTGAGGGCTCAGTAATTAGCTTGATGGTAAAGCTTGTCTGGTAAATACAGAGCTCCAGGCCTTGCCTCCTGTATTGTCAAAAAGGCAAAAGTCACAGAAAGATTAAAAAAAAGAAAAAAACATACAAAGGGAATCGCATATTCATTCACCTTGAAAATAAATGAGTCAGTAAACTTTTAACTTGCTATGTTATACGTGGTCTCTAATGTTTTATGATAATTTCTCACACATCCCATAATTGTTTATAAGCATTATGACGAAAGCATAATGTCAGCAGGCTAGCAAGGAAAAAAACAAAAGGAGAACAAGAATGTGGTAATGTTTTAGGTTTATGGTGGGGAAGCACAGCTGCTCACTGATTTATATGAAGACTTTGCAAAAACACCATCTTCCAGAAATTAACTTCAATATTTCAAAGTTGAAAATTTTATATTCTAAGTGTAATATGTGGATAATATAAGCGAGGCAGGAATCTGGGAGATATGTGTGGGATGTTTGGTTGTCTGGAGCAGATGCTGTTCCACAGAGGGTCAGCACCTGCTTAGCATGCCTTAGACCACAAGTTCCATGCTCAGCTTCACAAAAAGAAAGCTGAGCAGAAGCAAAGACTTTGCTCGTCTGAAGTGAGGGAAGGAAATCAAAGGGGAGATTTTCTTATCTGTATTTTAAGGCAAAAAAAATTGAGAAGGTATTTTTCTTGAAGATAATTACTTAGCAATTCTTCAATACTTATTTTATAGAAATGCTTGGTAAAATTACAAAACCATAGCATTTTTAAACTACAGAGCTATAAGAACTTAAATCATGCTATTTTAAAGTAATAGACTATTTCATTTTAGTGTGAATAGGTGATAATCTTTAACTTTAATATCATAGAAGTTAGTTAAATATAGTTGAATGCTATAACTGTATTTTAAATGCTTTGTTTTTGAGTGTAAAAGATTATTCAATGAACAGAATATGAGGTATTTACTTTGAAATTGGGACTGTGTTCCCAATTATAGCCACTAGATGGCAGGGCTACATTACTTAATACGAAGAGAGCTATTTTAAATATGGGAATGTAAAGAATGTAAAGAACAATTGTAAAAAAGAAATTTCACTTCTTTCGTGCTTTTATAAACATATACTACAAAAATTTTAAATCATTTTTAGTAAAATGGATAACTCCTGCAATACACAATCACCGTCCACAGCAGAAATAGCCTCGTGTTCTATAAGACATAGCAAATGTTTGAAAAAGCAAGAAAAGAACTAAGACCCTTGAGCGATGAGAGCCACTGTTTTTAGGAAGTGAGACTCACTTCACTGCAGCAAGCAGCTCACAGAGAGCTCGATTTATGACCCCGTGCGTCCTCCTTCTCCCCTACCCTGGCATTAGGCTGTAATTGGAAATCTGAGTGATTCATCTTGAAGTTGGCCATTCATACAAAGTCTGCTTTATTAAATTGTCCTATATATTCCTGTGTATTGTCAGTTATGATCTTGGGGAATGGATGCTAATTAACCATGTGATAAATGTCATAGTATATTTGTAAGTGACTGCAGTGTGCCATCGAAATGACACAGAGAGGAGTGGGCTCCTGGGTGAGCATGGTTTGAATGGGGACCATGGCACTGGTGAGTGTACTGTGCGTTATTGGTTCTCTTCCACACACTTCCATTAGCTTCCTCATTTTCAAGAGTGTACACTCTGCTACATAATAATACCTCAGGATCTGATGCTGACAGAATTAGTAGAGAGCGGATACCATTTATTTTCTAGTCCAAGAGATTCTAGAGACTTTACATAATTCAAAAAACAAACTAACAAACAAACAAACAATCAAACGAAAACCCTAATCAGTAAATGTCTATGTATTGCAGTGAAAGGAAATTAAGAGTTTTCATAGCTTTATAAGTTTGGTCATATTTTTTTCATGTAGTTATCCCCTTCCTTATCAGGATTTGTGTCACTGAATAATGTGAACTTTTTGTTCATTTGCTTCTTTTCTATTTGTTTGTTTTCTGGGTTGAATTTTTGTTAAACTCTTTTATGACTCAGATTTATTAAAAAAAAAAACAGAATGAAAATTGTATCTTCCAAAGATATTGGTATAAAAGGTATCCCTGAAGTGGTCAATACTACTACTACTACTAATAATAATAACATTAATGATAACAATAATAATAATAAGCTTTGTCTTCACCCTTTTTTCATCTTGAAGCTTAGGAACAGAACTTTCTTTAGAACATTCAGAAGAAAAGGGCCTAGCATCACTCTGCCGTTTCAGAATATCATCCTTTTGAAACCCCGACAGACGGCCAAGTTCTCGGTGCAGGTCTCAAAGCTTTGAGCTCTGTAGACAAACTTCCACAGGGATGGAAACACACGGAGCACTGGCCCATGGATTCTAACTGGACCTTAAACTTGACTCTGACAGTACTTGGTAACTGGTGCTATTGATTCCAGCAAGCCTTGCTCTCCCTGTCCATTTTCCTGAGAGCCCTACGAGTGCTGTGTGTGGCTTTATCCCCATCAGGCCCAGAAGTTTACTTAAACACTTTAAGCATCATCAGTGAGTACAAGAGTGGCCCACACTTGCAGGAAGCTCTTTGGTCTCTGACAGAAACATAACACTATGTCTAATCTTTTCTAAAGTATCAGTGAATAAAACTGCCACTCTTTGTTAATAGCCTCTGCTTCTTTAGAGACTTTTGTATTAATAAATACAAAAGTAAAACAAAGAAAAATTGTATTTCTTGAGACAATTTTTTATGTATCTCTCTCTCTCTCTCTCTCTCTCTCTCTCTCTCTCTCTCTCTCTCTCTCTATCTATCTGTGTGTGTGTGTGTGTGTGTTTTACTCCTCATTTTACCTCCATTTCAACTCAGANTCTCTCTCTCTCTCTCTCTCTCTCTCTCTCTCTCTCTCTCTCTCTCTCTATCTATCTATCTATCTATCTATGATAATCAGATTTACTCCTCATTTTACCTCCATTTCAACTCAGAGTAATTGTCACATGCATGGGTATAGGATCATGCATTATAGCAGGGGTAATCTACTCCACCAGTGGGCACAGTCCCAAAGAATGAGTCCCTAGCATTCGTTGAGGTTCTCAACCTGGGGGGCACGGCCCTTTTACAGGACTGACCCATCTCTTTCAGAGAGATCATCTAACACCATCAGAAATCACAAATCTTTACATTTCAATTCTTAACAATAACAAAACTACAGTTGTGAAGTACCAGTGAAGATGATTTTATGGTTGGTGGCCCCCACAACATGAAGAACTGTATTAAATGGTTGCAACGTTACAAATGTTGAGAAACACTGCTTTAGCAGGACTCAGCCGCCAATAGCATCCCAGTTCAGAATGAGATCTCATGAGCCATCCATACCTGAATATTGGCTGCCTTGGTATTTGCTTTGGTATTTTGTGCAGCAGGTTTGCACATATGCTGTTGAGTTCAGGAGTGCAATAGCCTTGTGATGTCTAGAAGATAGTATTTCATAACGCTCTTCCTAATACATCAGCTCATGAACTGTTTCCATGATTTCTTCCTGAGTCTTGTCCCTTGATCCTTGTCATGGCAGGGATAAAGGTGTCCCCTTAGGTCTCACATGCACTTATCTTTAACACTTTTACCAGCTGTTTGAATTGACTATTGCCTGTTGCAAAAAAGAGGTATTTTGACAACAGTATAAAGATGTCCTCGTGTACTTGTATAAACATAAGTATTTTGAAAACAGTCTGGACCCTTTAGCAAAACAGCCATAGCAGGGAGAACCTCAGGGTCTTGATTGTGTATCTGGATGTGGCCTCTTTTAGCCTAAGCTGCATTTGAATGGAATTTTTTCCATCTCATTACATGGTTTCAAAGAAATATGATAATTAGTCTTTATATGTAATATATACTATGTGTTCGATTAAGGACATGGAAGGGCACCTCTTTCTTCTTACTTTTGCTTGAATTAATAACAAAGAAGTAATACATTTCCTGATGAGATTTAGAGGTGACAGGCAGAGGTTTGCTTTGACTAAACTAAATCCTATTTGAAAACTGCCATTCCACATTCCGGTTAAAAGTTGAAAAGTATAGTTTGGTTAGGAAGCCTTCCCGCACTCTCCATATACATGGAACAATCCATTAAGAAGTTACAAAACCAAACAAGATTCAGAAGTTCATTACAAGTTATTAAATGGAACTTAGTATAATACTTTGCAGGATGACAAGGTGGGCACTTTGATTGGAGCCCTGGGGATGGCAGGGTCCTTTTCTGAGTGCAGAAAGTACAGTCTGGAAATTAGCAATCGACTGTGACTGGGCCCAGATGTCAATACATCTCTCTGAGTTATTTTTTTCCCTAGACTTAATATAGCCCAACTTTATTGCCAATCAAAACAACTTTTTACTGATGATGCAATGGTTCAGAGATAATTGGAGAGGATAGTGCACATTATTTAACAATGGAAGTAACTTGCAACATTCGCTCTTCAATGTTCCCAAGGTACTTGATGGGATGTGGAGTTTGGCCTGGGATATCAGTAATATAGCTCTTTAAAATCTTTGAAAATAAATATCATTTAGAGCAGCCTTGGTTCACTTGAACATTATCAATATTCTGGGAAATAATGCTCAAAAATGAAACTTTGGAAAACTTTAAGATAAACAAACAAATAAGAAAAAAAAGGCATGGGGGGCATCTCTCTGGCTTTGAGACCTAACTTTTTTTCTTTTTTTTTTTTAAAGATTTATTTATTTATTATATGTAAGTACGCTGTAGCTGTCTTCAGACACTCCAGAAGAAGGAGTCAAACCTTGTTACGGATGGTTGTGAGCCACCATGTGGTTGCTGGGATTTGAACTCCAGACCTTCAGAAGAGCAGCCGGGTGCTCTTACCCACTGAGCCATCTCACTAGCCCGAGACTTAACTTTTGAGGAAGTGTAACTGCTAACTCTTCTTAATGGTGGACCTTCCCAGGCAGCACTGAACAGTCTCCCTGTAATAGTCACAGAATAGGATTATGTCTGGCATATAGAAGGAGAAAAAAAGGCAATATTTTGTGAAATAACTAACAGTGGAACTAATTCTTAATTAACTGAGTGTCTTAATTCTTTAGGCTGCAATTTTTGGATGTTATAAATTTCTACACCATGATCGTAATAATATTTGCTGTTTATATAACACCAGTTTTCAAGGAGCTAAATTAACTTCACAGGTGTTGTATAATGAAGCCTCACACTATGGCCTGAGAAAGTGAGTGCCTTTATTTTCCCAGAGAGGAAATAGAAGGGAGACTGAGACACCTTCTTCTCATTTGCACAGTTGGCCCTGATGAAGGTCTTTCCAGTTCTTTGCTCATTCCCTTAAAAAAAAAAGAAGCAAATTCCTTTCTTGTTAATAAATATTTATTTGTTATAAAAAAACATTAATAGGAATATGTTCTGCTGATAGAATGAGACTGACTCTTTCTCTTCTACCAAGTTTACAATCTCAATAAGACAAGACAAGACATGAAAATCCAGAGAGCCGGGGTGCAATTTGCACTACTAAGAAGCAGTTGGTGCTTGGTTTCCATTTCTCCTCTGAAAGAGGCCACATACATATTTCATCTCTGGTATATTTGGGCAGTGCATTGGTCTAAGAGCTATAAAGCTATTTAATTTTTTTTTTTTTTTGGTAAAGCGTTTTATGCCTGGTAATGGATTTGTATATCACTTGCAGCCTGTAACATGGCTAAGTGTTCTGATTGACAGAACACCCACGTTCAGACTTGTTTATTTTTTGATAAGGAAAATGCCAGCTGACTTCGTCCATATGTGCTCTCCAACAAGATGAGGCTTATTCACATGGAATGGACAATCACTTGAGATGAAATGAGAAAGAGTACAAAAACAGCAATAAATGTGAAAATTCCAATGTTTCTCCTTTGACTTGAAAATCTTTTAAAGTGGTATACTGCTACAGTACACTGCCACTTTCAAAGATTATTAAAACACCAACAGTCCCGTATTAATACTTTTACATCAAGATGTTTAAGTTTTAATATGATGGAAATAAAGCTATAGTGTACAAAATATAGCCAAGTTAAACATGTATTATCCTACTAAAACACATCCAAGCCAGCCCCGGCTAAGAAATTAAGAAATAACTGTGAACCTTTTTTTTTTTTTTTAAATGGTGGATGAAAATGTTTAAAACCCTGACTCCTGATGTAGTTGCCACGAGAACGATCTCCATTTACTCAGTTGCTTTTGTTGTAACTGTCTCACTCCTTTATCCAAAAGACAAACTTGAACATTGCTAAGAAATGGGGAAGCGTCTGAGATTAACCTAAGGTTGAAGGTAAGGGATCAGCTCACTGCAGCTCCTCAGTGCCTGGACCAGAGACAGTTGGTGTATTCCTCACAAGCTAGCAAGGAATAGGCGTTTCCCAGCTCAGCTGGGTCGCCTTTCTCTCTTAGTCTAAGGAGATGAAAGAATGTGAGCCAACTCAATGCAACACTTAGTATCAGAGCCCGGGTTCCAATGGCTTGGGAAACCAAACCCCTCTGTAGGGCAGAAGTCTGTGTAGCCTGTTTTTATTAGCATGGGTACCATATAAGCCTGTCCTCTCATCTGGATAGAATTACATCTCAATAGTGCAGGGTCTTCAGTCATCAGTTGTTTGAAATGGCTGCTTGGGACAAAAAACAAGGCAGTGTTTCTGCCATCAAAACTTGCTAAACTTCAAGGGGCCGTTGACAAGTACCTCCTAGGAAGCATGTTCATTAATGTTTCATCTTACGATGCAAATTTGACATTTCTTATTCTAATGTGAGAAGTAGTTACTATGGATTCATAGATATTATAAATCAGTGTCCTGGCTCTCACTGTGGTAAGAGAGAGGGGTTAGAAGCATTATTATTAATATTTTATTATTAATAAAAATACGATGATTGGAGCTGTGTTGTCTTTCTATAGTGCCCCTACACATAATGCATACGATTACATCACATTTTTCTGTCTTACAAACCTACCCTCACTCTAAATTTTGTTTTTTTTTTTTTTTTTTTTTTTTCCCAAACACAAATCCACAGTTAAGAGTCTTTTCAAGTTTCAGTTTCTTGATTCATTTGTTTATGGAATTGTGCTAAGCATGAGCTACTCGACGGCTACGAAGGCATGCCCTTGTGTTCACGGAGAGTTCTGTTTGGCGGGGTCATCGTGGAGGTTGCTGGGTACATTAGACAAGTTTTCATGGGTCACTGGAGCCTCTCAGATTCATTTCAGCATCTCGCCAGGCAAGAGCACGTTGGTTTTCCTGAAGTCTCCGTGGCGCTCTTGTACTTTTTAGAGAGCCAAGATGCAGGAACAGATTGTCTTCACACACATCAGTCCAGCCTGAGCTCGATTGGCACTTGCAGAGTCCACTGTTTATTTCATTACAGTGAAATCTGTTTCTTTCACGTCCTTGCAGAATGTGAAGGATGATGGACAGCATGTGTGGCGACTCAAGCACTTTAACAAGCCCGCCTACTGCAATCTCTGCCTGAACATGCTGATTGGCGTGGGGAAGCAGGGCCTCTGCTGCTCCTGTGAGTTCGTTGGCTCTGCCTGATGTCATCACCTTTCTTGAGGGGGGAAACAGAGCTCATGCAGCTCTCCTGTTTGTGTGTCATACCTCAGGCCAGGATGGAACATATTTCCCTGTAGCTTCGCAATGCTCAGGTCGCTGGCCAACTTCCTTTCAAAGGAAATAAATGCTGCATTTCCATGCCATAGGTATTTCTTTGTATGGTGGTTTAATTTTTAATTATTTGTATTTCTCAGTTCTCCTTGGAGTATTTAAACATTTTTCACTGCTTTCTCATATATTCCCCTCATAATTTAACCATTACAACTCTAGGTCTTACAGACTTATGGAGTACAAAAGTGTGGGGGGGAGGGTATGTGGGTGAGCGGGGGTGTGTTCTCATGTCTATGTTTGCTCATGTGTGTGTGTTCATAATCTAAGATTAATATCTAGTGACTTTCTCCACTGCTCCCACCTCATACATGGACCCAGATTTTCCTATTGACTCATATCCCAAATACTTTACATTGCATCCTATTGCATCTGGGAGACTCTCTACCTCCAGTACACTGAGGTACTCACAGAGGGTCAATTTCTTAAAATGAGTTCTTGAGATCTGAGCTATAGTCATTGCAATATAAGGCATTATAAGTCGTGTTCATTTTAATAATCTCAGTTTCCTTATCATGCAAGATTTATTTTATTCTAATAAACCTACATTATAAGTTAGAGATTTGCTAAAGAGTATGTATGTAAATATGTGTGTTAGTTAATTTATAAAATCATCTAGTATTGATTTAATCCATAACATTTTTACTTAAAATAAAGTTTATGTTCTCTGAAATAAGGTTAAGATTTCCACTGATCCAGCAATTCAGCCACATCAATTTCTGCTATGTAATATGTTTTAAGGTTTTTTTCTCTAGGTATATTATTTAACATTAAGAACTATACTTAATATCATATATATATATACATATATATAAAATTTATAAATGAATGTTTTTTTAAGGATATATAACATTTATGAAATATTACATAAGGAAAATTTCTGATGGCCATGTTGGAAGATCCAGATATACTAAAATGTTTGCCATGTCAAAACAAACAAACAAAACAAAAACAAAAATAAAACGATCTCAGAACTTCTATAAATGTTTAAGGGAGTGAAGATTTGGGGGCAGATATAATTGACTGAAACAAGACGACTTTCAAAGAAGGGGAGTGGTATAATAAAAAAAGACAGATCTTTGCTGTTTACAAAATGGTTATTAGGGGAACACTCACAACATGAGTACTACTGTAAAAGAAAAGAAAAGATAAGTGGTCTTCCTGGCTGCGGTCAGATCTCACAGACAGGATATTTTAGATTCTTATTATTAAACACCATAAGCATTGCATACATTTCATTCATATTTCAAGAAGTGGGTTTTTAAGTTGTTGATCTGTTCATTTTTAATACCTTTTTCTACATATTTATGAATTCTGAAGTGGAGCATCCTTCTCATACACAAGTGCATGTGACCCTAATATTTACAGTGAACCCACAAGATGCAGAGATGCACCCCCAAGTGTGTTTTTGTTTTGTGTCATAGATTATCCGCATACATTCATACATACATTTACTAGTACAAATATGTCTTTTCACATACATTTTTGTTTCCTGGTGCCACATGTTTGCCTAGTGAAAGTGGTTGTTTGAAGAACCAGTATCATGATGGAAAATGAAGGATGAACTTCCCTGAAAGCCTGGCACGGATGATGGAAACTATTCTTCAGCAGTAGACAAACCTACCATTTCAAGTTTAGATAAGCCAATAGACAAAGCAGTATAAGCACACAGATATTTACTCCCATTGCCTGCCAGCTGCTCTCATGCCTATACTTTATGAAATATAGACCTCTTCCTCCTAGCAAATGACACAAAGCCATTTGGCAGTCATCAATTTGTCTTTAATATTTTTGTCATCTGGGAATTATTGTGAAAAATTTGAGCAAGGACTGATTTAATTAAGCATTTCCTGTTCCTGCTACACCATGACAGAGAAGGCTTGCCTTCTCATATGCATACTATTTCCTGTACTAATTGGCCTTTTGCATTCCATGATAAAAACAGCCGACTTGGACTTTTTTCCTTGATGCGGCTGATTGGATTGATTAGAGAACAGTGGATGCGAAATGAGCATCTGTTAATGCCACTCTTCCCTCGTAAATTTGCAATCAGGACCAGGGTCAGCTCTGAATCTGTGTACCTGTTTCCTTTCAGTCTGCAAGTACACTGTACATGAGCGCTGTGTGGCCAGAGCCCCGCCCTCCTGCATCAAGACATATGTGAAGTCCAAGAAGAACACGGACGTAAGTCTGGCCACATAGACTTTCCACATGTGTCACCATGGATAGCGCCTCTTACCACCCTGTTATTCTGTTCTAGGTCATGCACCATTATTGGGTCGAAGGCAATTGCCCTACCAAGTGTGATAAGTGCCACAAAACAGTGAAATGTTACCAGGGCCTGACGGGGCTGCATTGTGTTTGGTGCCAGACCACAGTGAGTATCGTGACAGCACTGAACCGGAAGGCCTTCGAAGTTGGAATAAATCACCTAAAACCTCGGGCGGGTGGTGGGGGTGGTGGGTGTTCTTATTTCATCGGCCAAAGAATCAGATTTGTCCTCATAGGACTCAGGATTTTAGAGATGGTGCCTTCACATGCTTTTCACACAAGGGCCCATGGAGTGGGTTCTAGCAGTTCCCAGGAAAGCAATCAGAAACCACAAATGAATGTTGACAAACAGAAGAGGGTCATTACTGTCACACCAAACCATTCTCCTATGTATGTTCCTTACTCCGTGTAATTAGTGAACTGCCACACAAGAGGTTTTGGTGGAGTAATAATTATGGAAAAAGCACAATGGCCAAAGCTTTAGGATACCATCCGGTTGACTGTCAAACTGCTTCAAATAAACTTGGGAATAAACACAGTTATTAGATGGCACTACTATATCTGTTTAATTTCTGAAATTAGCATAAACAAACATTTCTGCCTTTTGAGTTTGGGTGTCTTTGCGTCTTCCTCGCAGAATAGCTTCTTAGTCCTTCAGTTCTTTGCATTCTTTTACCAGAATAAACAGCAGAGGGCACTGTAATAGTTGGCAAATCAGATTTTGGTAGAGATACCTACAGGTTAAAAAGTGTTCTTAAACGACACAAAAACACACAGAAAAAGAGAGAGAGAGAGAGAGAGAGAGAGAGAGAGAGAGAGAGAGAGAGAGAGAGAGAGAGAGAGAGAGAGAATAATTTAAAAATCAAGTTGAGTTACATTTCAAACTGCAATTAAGTATTTGAAGATTTGAAGTTTGGTTATTATAATAAAATGTCTAGCAATTGCAAGAATATATCAATGCTCAATTTTTAAAAAGACCATAACAAAATAATTATATTTATTAAAATGTAGTTGGGAAACTAATTAGAACACTATGTAACTTTTCTTGTAGAAGCCTAGTCCCAGCCCCACATCATTTTACACAGCATATCATAATTTTAGCATAGGCTAAAATTAAAAAAATATCAGTATTGTCTTTTCACTTTTATCAGATATAAAAGCAATATATTGAATATGTTGCTGTTATTATTTTTACTCTTCTTATTACTACTACTATTATTTGATTTTCTATTTCTTAACAGATATTTTTATTAGAAAGAAATGGTCTTTAATATCATCTTTAACATATTAAAAAATGTAAGTGGCAATTCAATAAGGATCCTTCCACTGTTCTTTATAAAGATTTAAATGCTGTTTACAATTTATCAGTTATTTATTTATAATCTGTAACTTTCTAATCACTGGGGTTAGAAATTACAGTATTGACTCTTTCACAAAATAAGGCACAACTACATAATCACAAGTCATAAAACAAATAGTAGTTATGAGTGACTATTCAGCTTGAAAGACAGGAATTAACCTGAGAGGTCTGTAGCCCCAAGCCCTGGAGGGAGGGGGGCGTCGGAAGTTTGCTATTCAATTCGTATCATCTTCCCACTTTGTTTCCTGGAGTGTCTCTGAGTACTTTCAGAATTCTAACTTACAGTAACTGTAGGGACACCTTTATTAATTTATCAATTTCGTGGCTAGTGTCAGAATATATTCACCTGAAAATATTTATATACTTAGTATCATTCATAACTTTCTCGAGCTGCTTTATGGAAACGTTAGCCTAAGACTGATCCCTCAATTAACGGTGCCTAATGCGACAGATCTCTTAAGAACCAAATGTCATCTTCACACTCTGGGAGCCAGGAGAGAGCAGGGATGTGGTGCTGCCTGTAATGAGGTTTTTAAGGAACCACCTGAGTGGATTCCAAGAGAAACTTGCTTAAACCGAAGATCAGAGGGTGAAGCAGAGCTGCGCTTCAATCTTCCTCCAAAACCCATTGCTCATTTTGTATGACTTGAAATCACAACTTGAGAAACACAGCGAATATGCCCCCAGTCACTTATAAACTGTGCCACTGTATCCATCGATTGCCTCAGTCTGGGACAATATTCTTACACTGTAAAATGGAGTTGATAATACCTCATCTATAGGGTTGTTGTAAGGATTAAATGGGTAAAAAGTCAGTGTAGATAGGTTTACAAATAGAGCACATACTTGGTAAATGCTTAGTGACTATTCTATCAGTGGGCAATAGGTAAAATCAGACATGGCACCTATCGTGAAACCTGGTGTCCATGGGGCACGTCATGTGTAAAATTCAGGGTATGGCGGTCTCATCTTGGTAAGGATTTATAAATGGAAATTTCCCAGAATATCAGCCTGCATCCTTAAAGACCATAGGAAATCGTGTGGCTTCAAGCATCACTAACTTTTATGTCAAGGTCCATAGACTTGAGTTCTCAAGAGCAACTCTTCAACTCTTAACCTGCTATTTACAAGAACTGATCCTCAAATGATGTTTCCAGTTACTATGCGAGTTAGAAGTCATGTTTTTCTTGTCTTTCACATTTATCTCCTTCATATCGCCTAGTGCTAAGCCCTTACATTTCTTGCTTAAAATATCTCTCCCAGATCTGAGATTTTGACTTCACGTTCCCAACCTTAGTGCAAGCTCTTAGCACCCCCTCCCCACTAGGTTAGAGTAAGAATCTCTTGGCTTATTTCCCTGACAGAAGGTACTTCTCCTATATGTAGGCTGCCATAGCACCACTAGAAAAATCTTTTGAAAACTGTAATTTGTTATAGCATGTCCCCTTCAGTTATCTATAATAATTCTATGACAATAAATGCAACCTCCCCACTACTTACTCCACCTAGATTTTGAGTTCTACAAAGCACAGATTTAGGAAGCACAAGTTTTGCATCCTCCTTCACCACTGACTTCCCTGTTAGAGCTGGGAGTCTGCTAAGCAACCCCTGCAAAGGCCATGATTCATCCCCACCTTATATTTAAAATATCCCATTCCTTGGACTGTACTAGTCTTAAATACTTACTAGGAACCAGGTTCAGTTCTTTATTGCCCTTGATGTTTTCTTTGATGCTAATTCTTTTTTTCTTCAATTTATTTTATTTTACTTTACTTCCTTTCTTAAAGAAAGACTGAGTTGTTCTCCAGTGGTTTCATTTCTGCCTGCAATCAACGTTATACTTCCATTTGCGTCCATTGCTACAAGTTGATAGTACACATGTTTTCCTTAATCATCTGATGATCCTAAGGGAGTGCCAGGTTTTGAGGAAATTCTCAGGTTCACTATAATGAGTAATATGGTAATCTTCATGTTAGATATTGAATCTCAAATGCAGTTCATCTTTAAATTTTATCTCAAAATACCTTGAAATAACTTATAATGCTCAAGTCTCATTAGACCGGTTAATAAATCTTAAAACATAAATGATAAACATCCATATCTACAATTTTATATCAATGAAATTTATCTAGATAGACTATTGCAGCCATCTTGTAGACCTAAAGATAAGTTCTAAAAAACATTGTAGCTCTTCTATAAAGCATGCTACCTAAGATGGAAAATTGGTAAACACTCAGGAACACAAAACAAAAATCAAAACAAAATGAAACACAAAATCTGTATCTCCTACTTAAGCAAATATTTTCTGTGCTTTCAACTTCATTCCTTTGAGCTAGACAAACCTTCATCTTGGTTTTCAGGGTTTTTTTGTTTTGTTTTGTTTTGTTTTTGTTTTTGTTTTGTTTTCTTTTTTTGTTTTGTTTTGTTTTTTTTCTTGCTTATGTCCTGCCACTGTTGAGATCATGTTGCCAGGTCTGATTCGCATCTGTTACTGAGTGTGTCCTTGACATGATGTTTACTCTGTGTATCAAGAAAAGATGTCTGCAACCCTGTAGGTGGAACAACAATATGAACTAACCAGTACCTCCAGAGCTCGTGTCTCTAGCTGCATATGTAGCAGAAGATGGCCTAGTCAGCCATCATTGGGAAGANAGGCCCCTTGGTCTTGCAAACTTTATATGCCCCAGTACAGGGGAATGCCAGGACCAAGAAGTGGGAGTGAGTAGGTAGGGGAGCCAGGGGGGGAGGGTATAGGGGACTCTAGGGATAGCATTTGAAATGTAAATGAAGTAAATACCTAATTAAAAAATTGGAAAAAAATAAACAGGGAAAATTAAAAAAAAAAAAAAAAAAAAAAAAAAGAAGGACTTAGGGCCTGGAGGACCTCAGTTGGGCCACTGAGTTGCAGTCTTACCGCACCAACAGGTTCATTTACTTTTGGTTGTAAATTTGATTTTACGTATTGTTGATTTTTGATTTTTAAGACTACAGACTAACTGATGTAATGTTTTTGTATAAGTTGCACCAAAAATCAAGGACAAAATAAATGTGTGTTTGTTTTTACTGGAAATAAAAAGAGAATTGTTGAGAAAAAAAAAAAAAAAGATAACTCCTTGTCAGGCAGGAATCACTAGGATGTGAGGTCAATACAACTATTTGAGATTAAAAGAGAATGCCTATTGTATCCATCTGAATTACTAACTTATTATCTTATAGGAATGTACTTTTAATGAAAATAATGAGCTCCTGACAATGACATTTTTCTCATTGTCAAAAGGTTTTGAAAGCCATAGACAGATTTTTATTTAGCAGACACCATCATTGATGAAGTATCCTGAGTTTGTAAAATATTGATTTTATATGAAAGTGTAAACTAACAAATTTCTTTAAGTCATGTCATTGAACTTTTATTTGTAAGAGGGACTAATTTTTTGTATATGAATCTCTAAATTCTAATGAATACTTTTCTTATTTTTCCTTTTTCTACTATTCATTTCTACCATTAGCTCAACACCTCTCCATACCACACACGCACAAACTCTCTCTCTCTCTCTCTCTCTCTCTCTCTCTCTCTCTCTCTCTCTCTGTCTCTCTCCCCCCGACACACACATACACACACACACACACTCTTTTTCATCCAAACTTGAGACAGATTTTACTAATAAACAGAGAGCTGGCTCTAAATTAGGTGCTACTGTGAGCTGTCAAATTCTGAAATTATTTCCAAGTGTTTAATTCAAGTCCAAGAAAAACTGGTTCATATTATTTGACTTTAGTAGATAATGCGCCTGTATCTGTTACCCTGAAAGAGAGTTTCTGGGTATCTTAAAAATAAGTTTTACTTTTCTGCATGCCATCTTTTAAAAATATGGGAAGATAGCTGTGGACAGCATTTTGAAAATGACTGTTGAAAGGTAGGAACTGCTTCTCTTGGAAATTCTGCTCAAGGGGCAAGATGCATCTGTGATCTAATTCATTTATAACCTCAAGGAAGACCACTGTTTGTCTGACTTTCCTTACTGTAGACCCTTGAAGACAGTCATCAGTCTAGGGCATCTTGCCAACTCTGTGTATTTCATAGATCCCAAATGCATGGGATGACATGTAAACAAGTTCTCCTAACCTGATTGTGTTGCTATCACACAATGCCACAAACTAGGTAGTTTTTCATAGCAAGGGATGTGCTTCTTACACTTTGCAGGTTGAGTACTTTCAGGTCAGGGAGCATGTCATATTAAACGTTTTTTTTGTTGTTGTTGTTTTTTTGTTGTTGTTGTTGTTGTTTTTTTTACAGTCATAACTTGGCAGATGCCATTATATGTCAAGACAAAATAAATATTTGTCTTCAGGCCTACTTCTGATTCATTGTAGGGTTTCTAATTCTCTCAGGTATCTCTCTCATATGTCCATCTTGCTCAAGATAGCTCCCTAAGTACTCAACTACAAATGCTATCTACATTTGAATTTAGGGATTGCTCTACATTGACTATAAAAATATACTTAAGAAACAGTGCTGATCTAAGAACCTTGCTATGGTTGGTGATAGATTTTGACACATTTCCCTTTGTGATCTCCTATTGAAAAGAAGCATACACAGATTCTCAGAAAACACAATGTTAACAGTAACTTAAGGAAAACCAATTTGTTTTAATTCTATTATGTAATTGTTATTTAGTTAATACCTGTATTTTTTAACAGACTCTTGTCTTCTTTAGAACATTTTCAGTTTACAATACAGATAACACAATCATTTATGACTGATAGTCTTGATTTATAGCTTTTTTGATTTGTTTTTACTGTTTGGCTGATTGGATTTTTTTGTTTGTTTGTTTGTTTGTTTGTTTGTTTGTTTGTTTGTTTTTTTCTTAGTTTCTGTCTTGTGGACAGGTACATTTCTGGGCAACATGAGGCATCAGAGACAGTTGCTCCACAATTTCACTCACAGCTTGTAAAAATGATCAGTTCTTTAAACATGTTGCCCACAGCTTTGACCTTTCCCTCCATATACAATATCATGGACCGGATGGCCACTAGAATATTCCTTCCAGATGTTTTATTTTAGCTTCCAAAAATATAAGGCATTCTAATACATGAGTAGTTAATACAAATCTCTTAGGACATGTTTCTCTTAATATGTGTTCCTATTTGACTGATAAGCAAGACGCTTACTCATGTTATGGCTCCTGCTTAAGACTGAACAGAAAAATTCAGAGATATAGGACATTCTGGCAGTTAAACTTAAAAATAATATACTGGGCTTTGTTAGGTCTATAAAGGCAGCCTTCCATGAGATATATTGAGTTATATCCTCACTTACTCTAGTTTCCTGGTCAATTGGATATTTCTAAGTCCTTAGTTCTTTCCACTTGGCCTAAGTGTAAAAATCTGTTACGAATTTTACTTACTGTTTATATTGGAAATACATGAGATGGAGGGTCACACGAAGTTGCGACTCTAATGCTGTCTGTGAGCTATGCTGACCTGAGGCTGTTCCTTACCTGCATTTTTGCAATTTGTCATTTTAGGATGTCCCATAGAGTACAAAAATGAGCCAGACTCACTCTGTACACACAAAGATTGCCTTTTCAGAATGTTTTAGCTTCTGCCTCAGTTTTTAGGTAGTTGCATGATATCAAAGAGGAAAAACTCAATTTCTGTGACCAGCCACAATCCAGAGGACACTTAAGACATAGGGTCTGCCTTGGGTTTTCATTGTGTCAATGGACTTATTTTCTAGAGCTTCTATAACAAAATGCCATAAGCTAAATGGTTGAAGACAACATAAATGTATTCTCATATACACTGGGAGAGAAGAAGCTTAACATAACAATGACAGCGAGGCCATTGGCCCTCTGAAGAATTTAGGGATGAATCATTTGCTTTTTACCAGATTCTGGTAGTTTCTAGAAATTCTTGGTGTTACATGCATTGTAAAGACAACATTTATATCTCAGCCTGGCTTGTCTCATGTGGCCTTCCCTCTGTGTCAGTATTTCCTCTCCAGATTTCTTTCTCATTATAAAGCTTCCAGTCAAGGGCCAGACACCCAACATGATTATATTCTAGCTTGAGTATATTAACATAGGTTGTATTTGCAAAAAAAATTCACATTCACTCACATCAGGAGTTAAGATTTTGATCTTGACATATGATTTAGATGGAACCATTTTCACCTTGCCCCATGACAGCTTATCTATGAGTCTATATATCCAGGATCATATTTATTTCATAAGAATAATTTCAATAAACCAACAGTATATTTTAGAGTTATTTTAAGGAAGTAGCATTTTTATTGCCTGGCAGAATGTAGGTTTATTTAGTTCTATTGTATACAGGATTTAGATGCTTCTTTGTCTTTATTGCCTTTTATCTTTTGGCGAAGATTAGCAGTGCTTAAGAGGAATTGTGACCCATGCTTATATAAAGAAGTTTATGTGCTACTGTGAGAAGGAAATGCTGATTGTAGATAGTTGTGTGAAAATACTTTTCTTTCGTATACTGGGCAGAACCCGAACTCTAAAGCAGACCCTCTGTGTGACAAATGCTGGAGAGTATAGGACAGCACAAATCCTCCTTCAATGCAGTTCTCTCACCGCCATTAAATCAACAATAAGCCTAAATCAATGGCTAATTAACTGCTTATACAGAGGAGTTAATACAGCTAAGGCTTAAATGGAGTGACCTTCTGAAATGAGTCTATAAACTGAAACTGAAAAATACTGTGGTATTAATTTTTAACAACACATACATGAAGTATGTCCATTTTATACTAAATCAATATCAAGTAGTGAAGGGAGAAATTTATAAACAGCTTTGAGAATTATTTTCATCAAATCTCTAATAAAAACCATCTCTTTGATTTCAAACTATCACTACTTTATCTATACTTATATTTTAATTTAAACTAGTGATCAAGGTTGATAAAAATATCAGCTAAGGTCCATACATATTGTAAAATAAATGTCGCATTATATGGTTACATGTTAACCTAATGTCGGGCTGGTAAATACAATATAAAGATCCACTTTTATAATCATAATCATCTTCTTTTATTTATATCCTGCTCCTACTGAGATGAATCTCAGGTTACATTTACATATTGAATTACAAAGTTAAAACTAATGATGGGATCAATTATGCCCCATACTGAGCTGTGCACTTTGGAATGACTTTGAGAAAACATGAGGGTCAAAAAGAAAAGAAGAAGCATCAACAGTGCACAGTGGTTTCAAGATTATATTGAAGGATAAGCAAGGATACCCTGTAGTTGGCAATAAATTGGGTTGGTAAAAGAAAGCAGGGTTTTTTAGTATAAAATTTTCAGTAGATGTCTGAGCCAGTTTGTTCTTATAATTCTTCTAATAGACTTTTAATGTATTATTATATCTAATCAGCAATTAACTCTTCCCTGGATGCTAGTGTCATGTAGTTTTGATATTGCTCCTGTCTCCTTTTCTAGCTGCACAATAAATGTGCTTCTCATCTGAAGCCTGAGTGTGACTGTGGACCCTTGAAGGACCATATTTTACCACCTACCACAATCTGTCCAGTTGTATTGGTGAGTTCCTCTTTATCATTCGGGTGTCAGTTGTGCATACTGTGAGAAACTGGAACACTCTACCAAGGAGTATTTTCTGGAAATAGTAGTTAAGGAATGTAAGACTACCCCACACCATAACTCCAGAGCAGAAAACTCTCTCTGCTCATGGCTTTCTCTTCTTCCTTGTGCATACCTGGTGGGGTAAGGATGCTCAAATTGAAGCAGATGCAGCAGGTGTTGTCTCTTAGTCACACTGTACTTACCAGAAATTGTATGTGCAGGATGCATCTACATTTCACATATTTTATAGATGTAGCTTCCCAGAAAATGAGGTTATTCTCGTGGGCATTTTTGCTAGGAATTCACATTCTATGTCTAAAATTTTGAGGTCTCTCTTTTAGGTCTGAGGCTACCTTGAAGTGATGACACAGATCTTGAAATATGTTCTGCATTCCTACTAGCTGCTTTTTAAAAAGTTGCTAAACAATAAATTTTACTACCTGCATGTTCATTACCTATTAAATAAATTCTATATTTCTATAATGAAAAATGGAGTGGGGCCATAATTATGAAGACTCTTAATAAGGAAACAAGTATTCAAAGAGGTTGTTAATTTTCAGAATCCTAATTGTTAACTGAATGAAAAGTTATTTCACAAAACAAACTACATTATCTGTAACACACATCATTCTCTTAAAAAACAACCCAGGAATTAAATGCCTAGAACTTTGGTTTTATTTAATAAAACTACAACAACTAAGAAATGTTACACAAATACGTTTGTAAAGGTCAACTGAGAAATTAATCAAATTACTCAATTTTCACCTACTTATCATTCATCTTTGTGATTATCTGTGAAATACTGATGGTGTTTAAAATACTTTTACATACAAAATTATTATAAACTCTTTATTGTATTGAATTAATAAAAGAAAGGAAGAAATTATCTTCAGTTTTTGAGGATGGCAGTAATTAATTTTAATATTTTCCCAGTGCAATACTTGTTAAACATACATAATAAATGAGATTAATTATAAATGTTGAGAGTCAAAATATACTTTAGATTTTAAATTAATTTGTTGCTATCCTTATGCATTTATAATAATGGAAGAATAATGAAATAATGAATAATTTCATTTAGAAATAATGAAATAATAAAAATAAATAATTTTAACATTACTTTTCTTTCTAGAGAAATTATGTAATTTTGATGACTTAGATGCATCTTTAAGGTTTTAATTCCCACAAAATGTCTGAATGTTTTTTCTACCATTAAGATTCATGTGGGATCCCCTGCTCAGTGAGAACCCTTCAGGCCAGATTGTGTCACATAATGCCAATCATGGGGTGCAGCTTTTCCATCATCCCTTTCTTTCGGGAGCTGAAGGCTTGATAGCATAAGTTACATGGTTATTCCTGCCTTCCCACCATCTAGGCAAAATTTCTATTTGGATACTTTTGATTCTGAAATGTTATTTTCAATCATCAAATATTTATGTGGTGTCTATCATGATTTGTATCTCAACTTTTCTCATTGAGCCATTAGACTATGGTTTATGGATTATGTTGCTGTCTGAGGAAAATCCTTACCCACATTTGAATCACTGTCGTTATGACTCACTAGGTCCTGGCTGTTTCTTGAGACCATTCCTTCATAATCTTTGCAGGGGTTACAATGCCATCTTGATGGGCTACTGGTGTACCACTTGGATCTTGCTTCTGGTGTCACAGTTTTAACACTATTTTACTATTCTTTTTATTGTGATATTGTGGCTCTGGTTGACCCCATGCCTCTTTTACAATTTTTCCCCCTAGGATTGTCTTTCCCAATTGGCATTTTTACAATTCTGCTTCCTCTCCATACATCTCTCAGCTCCTTCCTGGGTCTACATTCTAAAAGGCAAATATGAATTATCTCTTTCACATATAAAATTATTGTTGCAATTCCTTATTTGAATTCCAAACATTCTTCTATGGTAAAGAAAGTTCTTAACTCGATCAACCCACTCTGTCTTTTACATAACACGAAAGACACTGAAAATCAAGGCTAATTGAACTGCATGTAATTCTCAAGCAATAACTGTTTACTCAAGCCTCAGCAATCTTGTGTATGTTAATAAAGCAAGTGAAATTACTTCATCTTAGAACTTCTACTACCTTGCAAAGTAAGAGTGAAAGGCCATTTTTTTGTATAATAGAATAAATACATTGACTATTATACACATTAACTATTTAAAGGCTCATCTTATGTTCACCTTAGAAAAGTTGGTAAACTATTCAAACTGGTGCCTGTTGAACCTTTCTAACCTGTGAACCCTCATGACCATCCCAGGAAGGATTTTACACTGTTATCTGTTCTAAATTTTTAGTATTCATTTCAAGAAAACTAGTAGGTCTGAAATAAAATAGAAAATACCTAAGTTGGTTTTTTATTGTTGCTTTCTTTATTGGACGATTCACCCATTTTAAATGTCTTTGCCTAAGGTTTTTGAGATAGTCTTATTCATGAAGCCAGAGGTGTGTTGAGCTTAAATATTAAGAAATGGCCACTCACATCATCTCTATCACACCACATAAAATGTCAAAGATGAAGTAAAAACAGCTACTTATATGCAATTATCTCTTAGCTTTCTTGTTAAAAGTGGCTTTATTGAAACTAGATGCACAGGCCATAGCATTCACCCTCTTAAAAGACACATTTCAGTGTTGTTCAGTGTATTTGGAGTAGTGGAGCCACCAGTCCCTCATCTCATGACAACAAATATGCCTGTCTGGGGCCATGCCTTCATTTTTCTTTTGGTATTTTGCAGAAGTTTAATTACCATAGAGATGGTGCTTGTTTAGGGTTAGTATTTCTCACATCAGAAATAGCCTTCCATATCCTTACCATCATTTGATACTGTCAGTGTTTTCTACTGCAGTCGTTCTGGTGGCTAAAAGGTTTTCCACTATATTTAATACCCCTCTGCTTTAGCTCTTCACTGCAGAATGGCCATGAGAATAAAAGATGCTGTTACCTTGTCAAAAAAGTTAAGTTCATTTAATATAAATAGTTGGTTCATAAATTATCTCTGTTTCATAAAGTGAGAAGTTGCTATCTGTGTGGCATACAACTTTAAGCACTGAGAAGTGATATCTGATGTGAGACTGTGACATGCATGGTCAAAAAGACATCTACAACATGACAACATAAGGATAACTTGAAGAATGTTAGAGCGGAGACCAGAATTTGGGAACTAACTTTATGTTGGATTGGTTCAGATGATGGGAATATGCAGCCATGGGTCTGGGTGTGCAGTTAAGATACTCTGAGAGCAGTTTATTGGATGATGCTCCTAACAGTACTCAGAATGACTGCAAGAAGTTGTTCCAGTGATTACTATCAACCAGTGATGGATGAGGGGAGGTGGCAGAATTATGTGGGCCTCAGCAATGGTGCTAGAAGAATATTTTTAGCTGGAAGACAAGAGACTTCTCTATTGGAACCATTACTTGTAATGGCTGAGGATGTGGGTAACCTTTATTCAGGGGTGCTATAAACCAAGAGAGTAAAATAGAAGAATGCAGATCGTCTGTTGTAGATCACAACTTTTAGAAACAAAGAGATGTGGAAGATTGAGGGGAAAATAGGTAGCATGGGGTAGTGGTCTACAGAATATTTAACAAGATGCTGGCGTTTAAGTGTGAAAAAAGAGAATACCATTTCCTTGATGATGATCAGAATGATTGATATATATTTGAAATAAATATGTATATGGATTATCTATAAATGTTTATTTGTAGGCATTGTGTAGTTATTTACCAGAAAAAAATACCCGATTATATACAAATTATAGAACTTAATACCACATACAAATCTGAAATGTAAGATGAGATAAGGCCTGAATTTCATCTAATCAAGTGGCTGTTCCTCTGCTGCAAGTGGAAGAATAGCTGGATAGGCAAATCTAGACCACACACATGGAGACATGTGCATGTAGGTCCTGACAAATATTTTTGTTTTACCAGATGAACTAATAACATCTCTGCTAAATGGAGCATGATGTGTTAGTTCAGAAAATTTCTATAAAATATACCTAGCATTTAAAAATGATTAATTTACATCATCTTTATATTATTCGGATTGTACTGGAACTTAAAATTTAAACATTAAGTTTTAATTAAAAAATAGCTAAATATTCATAAAATCTAACAGGACATAAATTTTAAATCTTTAATTCAGTAATATAAAAGAACCTTAGAATAAATAACCTCTGTGGTATGTAGATCTTTTTCTTATGTTCCTGCAACTAAACTAGATATGTCATGTGACATATTGCCTTAATATTTTAATATATATAATTAAATATATTTCAAATCATTAGGATTTTGTATGAAAATAGCCACATACTTTCTGTAAAAGAGCACATCTAAATGTACTGTTTGTGGATACCCCTTTCTCCATCCCTTATTATGTTAAGAGTAGCCACTTAGTGGGAATCTTCCAAAAGGTCAGCCTCTCCTGATTTCTCCTACCCAACAGTACAAAGTATCACTGTCACATGCTGTTTTGTTCTAGAAACATTTCTGCTGTACAGTGATTCTGTTTTTTTCCTGTAGTGCACGCTCACCTGCAACACAGAACAGTAATAGACGAGATAGTGGTGGAATAGATACCACATATTGACGGATATAATTAATTTTTAATTCTATTAGCTTCAAATGATTATCTCATCTCCCTTTAAACTCAAACATATCACTGTAACGCATAATCAAAGAAGTATCCATTAACAATAAGAGAATGTATGTTAAGGAATTGATCTATTTAGTATTTTCTCTCCTTTTGGACAACTGTGACAGTCCTGTAGAATAATGTCTCATAGATATAGTATATTACTAAGTTTTAGTAAAGTTTATACAAATGCCACCCTGATAAATAGTGCTGCTCCTCAGATCATATAAAGTGAAAGAAAATTATTTGAGTGATTTGGGATCTAAGAATATTCTTTAGCTTTGAGTCAAATGGTCCCGATTCTACCTCTCTTTTCCCTTCACTGTTAACTCTGTAATGTGGCCAATTATGGTGTTACTGCAGCAGCCATCTACGTAGTCCTACGTATAACACCCTCAGAGAACCATATGCCATATTAACTTCTCCTCTTCCGATCTCTCTTACTCTTCCACAATTTTAAGCATTCTAAATTATACATTGTAAATATGGTGATTACATCTTAAATAGCATAGGGTATGTGAAGTCTTCCTTAGAGCATGTGTTAAACTAAGTCACTACTCCACAGAATGTCAGAAGGTCTGTTAGGGAGTGAATATGGTGTGTGAGTCTTCTTCACAGCTCGGTTATTATGGGATCTTTTTGCGTCTACCTATCACTTACCTCACGCAAGTGAGAATTAATAATAACAACCCCAATGGTGAACATCAGCCAGTGTTACGAGGAGGGATACATCTGAATTCTCTACAATTCTCAAACTTGTGAACAATCTGTAACTTCCTTACATCAGTTCGTGAGTTTCCATAGATGTAGTGGTGGGGAGGTGTGAACACTTGATTGAGGCTCAAGCTTGCTGCTCTGAGCTTCATATTCTACATTTGTATAGTTTCAGTTTCTTTGCTCTTCTTTTCAACTTTACCTCTGTCACCTTCAGCTAAAGTCACAGAACCCACGTATCTCCTTGAAATTTTCTGCATAACCTACCTGTGATTTTATGATTTGTACCCATGCAGTTTTCTTCCTTTTTTTTTTTCTTTGTCAAAAGAATGGGGATAAAGTACATTGTCAGTTCTCAATAAATGTTTCATCAGTTTCATTACTTAATATTCATTTAATTAATATTCATTATAGGTCAATTCATAATTGTCATCATGGTAATGATAGGCAAAAGGGATCTCATTTTTTCTATATTTTGAAACTCTAAAAGGTTCAGTTTCATGATATTATTCACAAAGGAAAGTTGCTTTGTATTTATTTAATTTTTAAGATGGGCAGAATTAAATAGTAGCATTCAAATCCCAGCAAGGAGTAGAGAATATTAGAGTAAAAATAGGTTTACATTTGTTTCTGACTAGGCATATTCTTCATGTATGATACTAAGAGTTGCATCATAGGAAAGAGATCAGCACAGAGCTGCGTTATGTGATTCTTGAGAGGGACCAAATTTCACTACATTGTCCTGACTAGCTTCATAATTAACTACATTGTCCTGGTTAGATTAACTTTGCTATGTTCGGTGGAACTCATCTGTATGCTGTTGTGACACACACACACACACACACACACACGTCATTTCTTAAGAAAAGGGTTATTATCTATGTCCACTTATATTTTTTCTACATAAAATAATCAATTCTGATTTTGTGTTTATTTTTAATAGGACTATAACAATATTTCTTTAAATTTGCACGATAGTTTCTACTTGAAATTTCATTGTACACAGAGCCAGTTATAACTCTTTTTAAGGAAACAAATTTGTGCCATAGTAAGTTTATCCCAGTTCACAGAAAAGCCAAAACACAGTGCCAATGAAATATAATTTGGAAGTTTGATGAATATAAAAATCAAATGGAAATCAAAAATATGCATCCATACATAAACATCTCAAAAGGGAATTTAAAGCCATAACAAGATAAAAATTTTAAAGTAAATGCAAATGAAATTTTAAAAAATCACATGTGCCTGTGATTCACAAATAAGGATGTGAGATCATCTACTAATGAATGGTTTAGGCTCTTCTACAAGTACTTTCCAACAATGGTTAAGGCAGGACATATAAAAATACAGTGCAAAGCAAGAGGTGAGTAAATTCATACCAAAGTTAAGTTCAAATTAAAAGTTTATGTCATGTAATGTTACAAATTTGACAGTGGCAATTTTTTCCACCTGTAGATTTTAGTAGCTTTACAAGGAAATTCATGATCCAAGCTTGATAGTGTTGATCTAGAGAAACACTTTGGAGTTTTACTTATATATAAACCCCAAGATCAATATATGGCAGTGGGAGGCATTGCCCCTGTGCCCCAGCAACTGTCAATGCCATGTGGAAGCCTTGTTTCATTTTGTGCTACATTTTAATAATGATAATAATATATAGGGTGATAGCTTATGAGTAATTAGTATTGTCAAAAGAAGTAATAATTCTCCAACTATAGAACAAGAAAGTAGTATAACCCATAAACATTAGATACATTGCATGCCTGAACATTCATTGCATAGAATGAAAGAAATTGCTATTGCAATTGTTTTTATTGATAAAGGACGACAAACAAAACAACTACTCCAAATTGGCACAGTTGGAGCATATGACTAGAGGGTTGAAGGATGAGGAGGGAAGACAGGAGAAAGAAGATAAGCCAAATACACCAGCATCAGTGTACTGCAGAGTAAACACCCAGTGCAACTGACCCTTGTCTGATGCCTAGGCAGATTAAGAAAGTGACTTGGATTTCTGGAGAAGGACACAATGCTATTCCTAGGCTAAGAAACAAAACTAATAATCTTTTTTTAATTTTAGGTAAACTGAGAAAAATCAAACTGAATGAAAAGCATCTGTGTTTTCTGTTTGATTGATTTCCTTCATGCAATTTCCATACAACTCTTTTTGCCGCATAAAATTATTCCAAGCTTTCCTGGAAAGAAAAATGTGTTCAAGCACACAATATTGGAAAGAATAATAAGGAAAACCTATTCTAAGAGCCTGTATCAATATTTTTGTCTTGTTAAAGATGCCCTGATTAAATAATGTTACAGCACTAGATATTAGGGACTGGTGGAAAGTCTCAAGACACATGGAATCACGTGTGATAATGAAATATATGACATAATCTCATGTCACACTTGCCAGAACATCAGTTGTGTTGAAATTATTGTATGATTACACGGAACACTTGAAAGAAAGTTAAATTTCTATTCTCAAATAATCCATATGAATTAAATACTAATTTCTTTTTTATTAGATATTTTCTTTATTTACATTTCAAATGCTATCTCGAAAGTCCCCTATACCCTTTCCCTGCCCTGCTCCCCTACCCACCCACTCCCACTTCTTGGCCCTGGCATTCCCCTGTACTGGGGCATATAAAGTTTGCAAGACCTATGGGCCTCTCTTCCCAATGATGGACAACTAGGCCATCTTCTGCTACCTATGCAGCTAGAGACACGAGCTCTGGGGGTACTGGTTAGTTCATATTGTTCTTCCACCTCTAGGGTTGCAGACCCCTTCAGCTCCTTGGGTACTTTCTCTAGCTCCTCCATTGAGGGCCCTGTGTTCCATCCAATAGCTGACTGTGAGCATCCACTTCTTTATTTGCCACGCACTGGCATAGCCTCACACGAGACAGCTATATCAGGGTCCTTGCAGCAAAATCTTGCTGGCATATGCAATAATTTCTTGATAAGATTACTATTAAAGGTTTTTTTCCTAAAAGGAGAAAGTTAAAATGTTGGACAACCGGTAAAAGAAAAACAGTTTTATATGATAAATATCAAACCCAAGTAAAAACTTATTGTGTTACACCATAACAAAAACTATCTTTTATAAATTCTTGCAAATTCTAAAACTGTCTGTCGTTATCTAATATGTATCAAAATGCTGTCCTAGTCAAACGCTGACAAGGCAAACTTGCCACAAACCATGTCATAAAAGTGTCCAGGAATGCGACCTCCTCTGCTATGCTTGTCTCCTTCCTAGGAGGATTCTGATGGACAGGACAGGCATCAGAACTAATGACATTAAGATAATGCTTGGAGTCAGTGTCACCTCCTAAGTTTAAAATGTTGAATGCAACCCAATCCAGACTTTCTGAAAGCCATTAGACCTTTAAGGATATGTCCTGCCAATGTAACCTGTGAATGTAATGTTTCTTGCTGAGAGGCACGATCATAAAGGACCCATGTTCATGCCTGCTTCTGTTTTCATATTCATGTCAGTCTTTCAGTTTCATTTTTCCTTCAAATATAAGGAGAAGTGAATTTATCTGTAAGTTGTTCCATTGACTTCCCTTTCATATTTCATATACTTTACTCTTATTTTCACTGCCTACGTCAACCTGTGTTTCTGTTTGCCCACAAATTGCAATAATTCTGTTGAAGCCTCTAGGCCCTCTCCTTGCAGTCAAATCTAGATGGTAAGACCTGTCACATAAAGATACACCCCCCACACCTCACACACAC
>NC_034596.1:36337930-36345657 GCF_900095145.1 Mus pahari
TCTCTTTCTCTCTGCCCTTCTACAATAAAGGTCTAAAACCACACACACACACACACACACACACACACACACACACACACACACACACACACACACAAAGAAATCAGGCTTCGCATGTCATGAGGAGCAAAGCAACCAGCAACTCTCTTCTGTGACTTCCTTATCAGTTCCTGACTCCAAATTTAGGCCTTGAATTCCTGCTCTGGCTTTTCTGAGTAATAGAATATTCCATGAGAGTTGTAAGATGAAATAATAAACCTTTTCCCCAAAGGTTGCTTCTGATCAAGGTTTATCACAGCAAGACAATTTCTCAAGGGTCATGGTATTTCTAGCTTCATTTGATTATGTTACACAAATCCAGAATGAATGTCACTCTGGAACACTGAAACATTCTCCTCTTTTCTACAGTCTGTTACTCTATACAATCCATAAGTGCCTTTCAAATTGTTTCCGCTGATTGTTTCTTCGTCTATGCTCACAAATGTTACCGTGTGTACAGACCTCCCTGTTTACTTTTTTCTTTTATTATTTTATTTATTTATACTTCAAATGTTCTTCTTTCCTGTCCCTCTCCATGAGCACCCCACTCCATCCTCCTTACCCTTTACCAGAGGGTGCTCCCCACACACCCACCCACGGAGATAGATGCTGATACATAGAGCCAACCATTGGACTGATCCCGGGGTCCCCTTTGGAAGAGTTTTGGTCAGGACTGAAGAAGCTGAAAGGGATTGCAACCCCATAGGAAGAACAACAGTGTCAACTAACTGGACCTCTCAGAGATCCCAGGCTAAGCCACCAACCATAGAACATAAATGGGCTGATCCAAAATTTCCTGTGGAAAGCAGTATAGGCACAGTTTTTTATAATGATTGTCAAATTCTAATAACAGAAGTAAGTTTTATAAAATTCTGTTTCAAAATCCATTAATAAGATATAATTTTAAAAAAACCCAATGTGTCTAATTCATTACACAGAGATCTTTGAAATTATTTTCTGTTTAAGGCACAGTGCTTTTAAAATTTGGAATATTCATATAATGATAAATTATTTATTTAATACAATGTTATTGAAATGGAACATAACATGTGTATTAGGTAAATACGAATAGAATATAGGTAGATTAATTTAATATGAATTCATACATTTTGTGGAAAGTATCACATGTCCCAAAGATTTCTTATGCATTTACTATTTTTACCATGTTTTATATAATCTGAATGTGTGGTATGATATAATATGCATCGTTTAAAAAAGAATATATTCTTAGGTGCATGCATATGTTCATCTTAAAGAAAATATGGTATTAAAATAGCTTAAGCTGGGTTAAGGGTTTGGTGTTTTATTAAAATACAAAAATAGTTGGTACTTTTATAAGTCTGAGCACCTTTGACCATTATTTCATAAGCTTTACAAGTGTAAATATTTAATTTAATATCCTGATTTATAATATAGAGGTAAAAGGTAGTTGCCCAGACACTTCAAAATTAAAACAAGTTTGAATACCAAACACATTCAAGCTCATGATAACATCGTTTTGAAATTTTCAGAGAACAATGTGGTATCTAAAATCTTACCCAAATCATAAATATAATTTTGTCACTGTCTAATAAATGCTTTCCAAAACCTAAGATAGACACTGATTTGTTTAGCCAGATATCAGAATGTGGCGTTTGTACCTCACACCACATGCCAAAGATCCAACTCATGCTAAATGGATTTGAACACAATTTGTGCATGCAGATCTCAAGTGGTAGCCTCTTAATAGATGCCAGCCACACTTTATTGCTGCCCTCTTTTATTTCAGTAACATTTTAATTAATTCACACTGATTGAATAAATGTACATTGAGACTTATTTCCTAATGAGGGCGCATTTAGAGGAAAGGTTCTGCATCATCCTGATATCCTGTGGGTAATTATATTCTAATTATATGGTCAGGGGAAAAGAGACTATAACTCAGTACTGATATTGTTCACTGGGCCCAATTAATTACAAGCACATAATGAAAGTTCATGATAAGGTTGACTGGCAGTCAGTGTAAATTTTGACTCAATTGAATTGTACCTAAAGTGAATACAGCACTGGACTTTATCCTGGTTAGAGAATAATTTGGCATGAGATCAGTGGGTATTACGGTGGACAAAAGATCAGAATGAATTCTATCACAAGCTCTGTATTTAATGTTTGCTTTGTTTGTTTTTTTTTTTTTAAGTATGATGAAAGGAAAACTAAGCTCTGGCTGTAAATATCATCGTCAATATTATCATCAATATTCTGTCATTACCTGTGCTGATCCTTAAAATTCATGGCCTATATTTCCTTAATTCCTAATGCGTGCATATATGTAAATGGATATCCAGATACGTTCCTGAATACAACCTGCACAGTTCATATAACATTACTTACTTCCTGCACACTTCATATAATATTGCTTTTATATTTGCTTTCAGAGAAGAATATTTTTTAAGGTCTCCTCTTGCCAGGAGATTGCCAAGTTTGGTAGGCTGCTTGGATGGTTAACCCTAGGGATCTGCCTTTCTCTACTTCTCTGGAGCTCAGATTAAAATCACATGACATCCTGCCAGCCATTTGATTTGTGTTCTGGGGCTGGAGTTTAGGTTCATAATTTGCATTTACCAAATATTATACTAACTGATCTCCCCAGCACAAGAAAAATAATTTGCCATTAACTTTCTGTAAATACAAGCTTGTAAATATAACTTGGGTCAAATTTAAAATAGAAGTGATTAGGCAAGAAACTGAGTGGAGAAGTACTCGGAGGAGGAGGGGGAGGAGGAAGAGGAGGAGGAGGAGGAGGAGGAGGAGAGGTAGCCACAATAAGAATTTAATGTATGAGAAATTTTTTCAAAAGAATCATCTACTATATATGGCTTCTAAAAATTTTATTTTTGATATTTGGATTTATTCACATATAACAGTATTTATAGGAAAATATAATTGACAGTCCTTTGAGCTGTCACAAAGCACTGAGCTTCACTTTCCTAAAGGGCAGCAGTAATGGTACAACCACATTGTATAAAATTCTGTATTATTGCTTGTGTGTCTGTACATGTGGCAGTCCACAACATATAAAGCTGATATAATGAAATTGGAATATGAAAAGACAGATCTTGAAAAGCAAAATGTGTTTAGTTTCTATACCTTAGGTATGCTAAAATATTTATTCTCACACGTGAGAGAAAACAAACTTCAACCCTCTAAGACTCTGTGTACCTTTATAAACATTTTCCCTTATTCTGATTTTCTATCCCCTTTTAATGTCTATTTTTCTATTATTGTAAATACATTTTATCTTTTATCTTTTAATACCGGAGATAATCCTTATATATAAAAGAGAGGGAGCAGTTTAAAATAATTTTATTGGTGTCGTTTCAGAATACTTCTGCAGTAAAAGGTGTCTTGAATTAATCCGTATTGACCTTTAAGAGTCCTTTGCTTTATTTTTTCTCCGCTTATTATAAATTCTTCATTAACATTTAAAGATAAAATGGAAAGTTATTTATAAAAGTAATCCAGTCTCTGTCTCTCTCTGTGTCTCTTTGTCTCTCTGTGTCTCTGCCTCTCTCTCACGCATGAATGCTTTAATGAGTGTGTTGTGTTGAGAATCAAACCTTGACTCCTGTATACTAGAAAATCCATGACCACTTATCTATATCTACAGCAGCCAGCAACAACAACAAACACAACAACAACACATTTTCTCTGTTATTTGAATAATGAGAGCATTGGATAGCAAACAAGTTTCTGTGTCTTACTTTTATTTTGGGTACTAACTGGTTGCTTATTTAATTAAAAAAGTGTTAAAAATCCTAATCATTAAAAACCTGGTTAGTTTGGTTCAATGGAAGAGTTAGATGAGATTTTTAAAGGTAAAAGCAGTATCTTAAAGATACAAACTTTCACATGTAAGTGTAAGGCCGAATTTTTTGAGTTTCCCATTAGTCTTAAAATAACAGATGACTCTCATAATGTGAGTACTCTGTGCCTATAATATTTTAAATAACTAAAACTTCCAATAATCTCCACCAAAGATTTTTCTTCATCCTGTGACAATCTGGATTAAATTGTCGATTTAAAATTATTACATATTAGAAAATACAAAGGCAAAATATATCCCAATGCGTACTTAAGAGTAATAGGATTTTAAAATTTCTTCGATATTAAATTGAACTTAATAAGTGCCCTGAAGGCAAATGCATCTTTTAAACTAATTATGTGTTCTGTGTATTCTATTTAATATTAAAAAGATACTGATTAAATAATATCAATCACATTCTTCTGTAGTCACATCTCTCATTGATTAAATAAAAATATACATATTTGGTATTAATTCTAATTAAAAATGTATTACACTGAGAATTATATACTCAAGATAATTTTCAAAACTAAAACATTTATTCATTTCATCCTCATTATTTAAAAATATGTACAGAAGAGTGGAAAAGCAGTAATATGATATCTGAATTTATATCCTTAGAAGGAGCCTTTTTCTGCATAAAGCCATAATGTAACTCAAGAAGATGCAACCTGCAGGCAGGTTAATTTAATAGCCATCCTTCACCTACAGGTGCTGATTGTAGGAATCTCATAGATGGAGCATCTCCATCATTTTCATTTCCAGAGGCAGGACACTATCTGGAAAAGTTCTCCGGGGTGGTACCATTATTAGGTGGGCCTTCAGTTTGCTTGCTTCTCTTTCTCATCCTTAGATACTATTTTTCAGCCTGCCCCCTTACCTTTTTCATCTGCAAGCCTACCTGGTCTGAGTTCATGTCATTGGCTAGCTAATATCTCTCCTGATCAAAGGAAGAGGTGCCCCTATATTAGTATCAATAAACCACTAAGTCAAGGCAAATGGTAACAAAGTGACAGAATGTTAGGTTATTCTACAATAATTGTTATTGCTTGCTTTTATACTGGAACTATTGGTTTTTGCCAATGTAGTATAAAACTTTGGCTTCTGACATCAGATCTTAGAAACTTTTCTCACATTTTTTTTTTATTATCCTTTAGTCCCTGTGGGTTCTCACATTGCAACTCTTATGAGGTTAATTGCATACTTGTGTCTTAACCATCAAACATTAGCATTACATCAGCACAAAGGAAAAACTACAATATCTGCTTGTCTCTACCTCATCTGATTGTTCGTGGTAACTAGTTCCTTGGGTATCATTCATTATGACCCTCACATCCAGCTCTCTCTGCTTTTCTTTTCCATCAGGTTAGTAAGGTATATTTTCTCACTCTGAGAATAGAACTCAAAGTCACCATGAAAACAATGTCATTATTTCTGTCCCATCTATATACATCCAGGCATTTTCTCCAAATATTCATTGTTTTTACCAGAATGAAGTATACATTTTAAAATTTTAATTTCATTAAGGAAATATTCTAATACATTTAAAAATATATAATGGAAAATTAGCATATTTTTATTATCTCTTAACTATATAATAATTATTAAACACATTACAGTAAAGGAAATACCAAGCATAGACAATAATTGCTATTATTTTGTCATGTATTTGTGTTTCTTCATATGCAAAGCTGTATAGATTCATGTAAATATATTTGTACAGTACATTTATACTTATACATACCACACATGTTACACAATGCATACCTATTTATATATAATCTATATTACTTATTAACTTGTACTTTTTCAGTAAATCACATGTATTATGATACAAAAATCACTAAACATTTCAGTGAACACCTTATACTATTAAGCATAATATTATCATAATAAAGTTACTATTCTGGCTCCTAAGAAAATTATCAGCAATTCCATATTATTACTTGTTATCCTGCCCTGCATTTAAATAGCTGTGGTTATCTGAAACATACCTTTTATTGTTTTATTTGCTTATTTACCTCCTAGGGAAACAGGTTTCTAGTTTAGATTTGTACGTTGTATTCAGTGATGGTACTGAACCATTTAGAGGTACTCCATTTCTTTATTGAGTGTTCCAATTAGTTGCTTCCTCATAGGAGACAAAGGAGAATGTGTTTTTCTAACTTGGAAACCTTCTAAGATTCTTGCTGTCCATGATGTGTGAGGAAGGCCTCCTTTTGGTTGCTCAGGAGTCTCAAGAGTTCCCTAGTTCATGACATAAGACTGGATAAAGATCAATAGGAATGAGATCAATATAGTGGTGACAAATAGTTTTGAACAGGCTATGTTAGAAATGAGCACTATTTATCCATCTTTCATTGGCTTACCTGTTCCATACACTGAATAGATAAGAAGCTAGGATTATTATTAAAATCAAGAAATTTTCAGTGAAAACTCTGTCCAGCCTCTTGTCATTCTGTAATAATATCAATTACTTTTATGGATTTCTCCTGTCAATGAAACACTTGACCAAAGTTCCTTTTCATGTTATGGAAGAGTCTTCTAAAATAAGTTGCAGTTCAAGAAACCTTGATTTCTTCTAGAACTCTTCTACATATATTTAAAGCTACATCAGATTCATATGGTTTTCCACTATGCTGATTAGCTTTTAGGGTATCATATATACAGGTATACATTTATTAGTTATCTATTCCTTTGTCTATCATCTATCTATCTATCTATCTATCTATCTATCTATCTATCTATCTATCTATCTATCTATCTATCTGTCTGTCTTTCATTTCCCTCTTTATTTGTATAGTCCTACTGGTTAAGACAGTAAAACAGATTTTTGTGTGTGTGTGTTGTTTGTAAATACCCTGTATTTTCCTTCATCTGGCTTAGATATTGGATAAAAGATCAAATACAACTGTATACAAATACATAAGAAATCCAATTTTCAAACCCAACTTTTCATCCACAGTAGGAAACTTTATCCAGATAATAAATCATCCTTATAAATTGGTATTTTATATACTAAGTTCCAGAGAAGCCAGCATTGCATGCTTTTCAAATTTATTAATCTTCTTTTCGGTTTGTACACACTGACACATGGCACACACATACATATACACACACACACTCAAGTGTCTCACACAGTCATAGCAGTTGTAGATAATGGAAGATATATTGTCTTGAATGTTAACATTTTTCTATTTAGACTGGTCCTTTAAGACTACTCTGAAATTTGATGTGCCAAGGTGTTGAATATATTCAGTGGGGGACCTCCACCCTCTCAGAAGAGAAGGGAATATGGGGAATGGAGGAAGGTGTTTGGAAGGTTGTGACCAAGAGGGGAGGCAGTTTTCAGGATATAAAGTGAATAAAAAAATAACTAAAAAAATTTATTCTCAAATAAAACAGTCCTACATATTTAATTTTACATAAATTGTGTAGATTTACTAATAGTAATGGGGTACTATTACCGTACTTGTTTTCAGATTAGGGACATAAAACAGTGGACTTTTCCAGCCAGGGCCGCACAAGAGATTCTCAGTATTTCTCCTGCCTCTGAAAGGCACAGTCTATGGGAAGAGTTGAGAGCATTCGGGAAAATGGAATGCTAGGATGAGCTAGGAGAAAGAGGTAACGTTAGGGAGATTGCTGTGTGAACAGCAATGCCAGCCATGAACAAGTTCTCTCACAAACAAAGCCAACTTTGGAGGTTTCTTATCTCATAACATTGTATTGGAACTTTCTTCTTCTCTTCTTCTCCTTCTTCTCCTTCTTCTCCTTCTTCTCCTTCTTCTCCTTCTCCTCCTTCTCCTCCTTCTCCTTCTCCTCCTCCTCCTCCTCCTCCTCCTCC
>NC_034596.1:36346068-36403504 GCF_900095145.1 Mus pahari
CTCCTTCTCCTTCTCCTTCTTCTTCTTCTTCTTCTTCTTCTTCTTCTTCTTCTTCTTCTTCTTCTTCTTCTTCTTCTTCTTTCTTTTTTCCTTCTTCTTGACTTTTTGTTTTATTCTATTTTTACAACCTACAAGTTCTTCATGTTCTTGCTTCTGGTTTATGCTTTTATGGGATTCCTGAGGGTGGAAATGAGTGGGTCTCTTATGTCTGTATCTGTTCCTTATGCTTTTTCATGGGCTGTTTTCCTTCGGTTTGTTTGCTATGTTCTATTCTGATGTGTTATTTTTGTTTTGTTTTATTTTATTATTATTTCTTAGAAACCTGTTAGCTCCTAAGGAGAAAAAGGAGGGGTGGTAGGGAGACATTGGGAAGAGTTGAGAAGTGAAAACCCTTCTAAGGATATATTATATGAAAATATACTTCAATGAAAAGATTCTCAATGATTAAGCTGAAGACTACATAGAGATAAATGAAATTGTTATTGCAAAGAAAAGTATAATGCACAAAAGAAATGGAAATTTGTGTTCTTGACGGGGTGATGGTCTTTGTAGGCTGCTTAGCTGAAATCGCACTTTGGTAAAAGTTGATTCACAATCTTGCATATTCTGCTTTGAACATCCCTTGTTTGATAGAAAGATACCCTTTTACTAAATCCAGGGAAACCAAAAGTATATGAAAAGTCTATAGTTCCAATTCACGTATCACAAAGATACATGCTGATATGGTAACAGGCACTGGTATTTTATTCCCAGCTTTGTTTTTTCTGCTTTTTCATAAACTTCTCTTTTTCAGCAGACTATGCCCAGTGCAGGAGCTTCAGTCCCTGAGGTATGTATGAAAAATGTTGTGACTATTACAAGTGAAAGTCATGATCATCTTAGATTGACGTAAGATGTACTTCAATGATTCCAAATCATACATGACATTAAAATTTAAAATATATACAGCAATCTTAATTGTATTGTCAAAATTTTGATATTGAAAGTAAACTTCTTTGTAGTTTCACTTCTTTGTATTTTCACTAATGGAATAGTTTTGAGTAATTTTTCACTTATAATTGTGTAAAAATTAAGAATAACCAAAATTATGTTTCACAAAATGTATAGAGAAAAATCAATTATTTTGCAGAGTATGGCTGCTATGCATTTTATTCTCATTAACAATGTATATGAAATATATATGAAATGACATCCACAGAGACAGGATAGTGGGGAGACGGAATGGGATATGGAACAGTCTGAGGGTGGATTGGGGAATGGGGGAATAAAGTATGGAACGTAATAAATACAAAAAAATGGGAAAAATCGAAAAATAAAATGGTACATCTTTATTTAAAAAATTACCAAATGCTGTGCCAACAAAAAAGTTTATTATTTGTAAACAAACGGCATTTACTTTGATTAAATAAATCAGCCCCTCTCCCCACCTGACCTCTAAATTCCTTGGGGCCTCCAGCCTCTTGAGGGTTAGGTGCATCATCAGAATGGACACAGATCCAGCAGTCCTCTACTCTATTGTGTTGGGGACATCATGTTAAGTGGGGCCAGCCATTGGTCTCCAGTCTGCTCCATCTTCATCCCTGCATATTTTGTAGGCAGGACACTTTTTGGTTTAAAACGTTTGTGAGTTGGCTGCTGTCCCCTCCTTCTAGTGGAAGTTCTGCCTTGCTACAGGAGGTTGCCACATCAGTCTCTATATCCCCCTCTAGTTGCAATTCTAAGAGAATTCTCTGTTTATCTCTTTATCTCATGTTTTAATTAGGTTATTTTGATTTGTTGATGTCTAATTTCTTGAGTTCTTTGTATATTCCTGATACAACTTTGTTGGATGTATGGTTGGTGGAAATCTTTTACGATTCTGTAGGCTTCTGTTTTGTCATATTGATCGTATCCTTAGCTTTGAAAAATCTTTTTAGTTTCATGAAATGCTACTTATTATTTATTAATCATAGTTACTGAGTTAATAGTTTTTTTTATAATAAAGTTGTCTCCTATATGAATGATTTCAAGGTTACTTCCCACTTTTCTTTTCTACTAGATTTAAAGTCTTGTTTCTTATTGAGGTCTTGCATTTAAGTTTTCTGCACAGTAGATATGGGTCTTCTTCCATTCTTCTACCTTAAAACAATCAATAGAACCAGGACTATTAGTTAAAGATACTTTCATTATTTTATTGTATGGTTTTGGTTTCTTTGTCAAATATTAAGTGTTCATATGTGTGTGGGTTTATTGCTGTTTTTTTATTCTATTCCATTGATCAATCTGTCTGTTTCTATACTAATACTACAAGGGTTTTTAATCACTATTACTCTGGAGTACAACTTGAAGTCAGGGATGATGATACCTTCAGAAGTTCTTTTATTGTACAGGATTGTTTTAGCTAACCTGGGCTTTTTGTTTATTCTATATGAAGTGGAGAATTGCTATTTCAATGTCTGTAAAGAATTGTGTTGGAATTTTAATGGGAATTGCATTGAATATGTAGATGATCATTTTTAGTATGTTAATTCTACTGATCTATGAGCTTGGGAGATGTTTACATCTTCTGATATATTCCTCAATTTCTTTTTTTCAGAGACTGACATTCCTGTCATATAAGTCTTTTATTTGCTTGGTTAGAGATCCAGAAAGATGTGTAATAATATTTGTGGCTATTATAAAGAATGTTGTTTCCATAATTTCTTTCTAAGCCCATATATTGTTTGTGTAAATGAGGGCAGTGATTTTTCTAAGTTGATTTTTCTATCTAGCTACTTTGCTGAAGGTATTTCTCAGTTGTAGGAGTTATCTGATAGAATTTTTGGGGTGATGTCTGTATACTACAATATATCTGTGAATAGTGATAATTTGACTTCTCCCTTTCAATATTTGTTCATTTATCTTCTCTAGTTGTTCTAACTAGAATTTCAAGTACTATGTTGAATAGATTTGTAGAGAGTGGGCAACCTTGTCTTGTCCCTGAGATTGCTTTAAGTTTCTCCCTAATTAATTTAATGTTGGGTGGCTGTATATTGCTTTTATTACGCTTAAGTATGCACCTTGTATCCTTGATCTCCCCAAAACTTTTAATATGAAGTGGTTTTGGATTTTATAAAAGGATTCTTCAGTATATAATGGGATGATTATGTGATGTTATTTTTCTTTCTGTTTGTTTCCAGAGTGGATTAGCTTGATAGTTTTTCATATATTGAACCACCTCTGCATCCTTGGAAAAAAGATTACTTGTTCATGTGGGTTGATTTTTTTTTTTTAATGTGATCTTGGTTCAGTTTGTGAGTATTTTATTGAGGATTTTTTGCTTCAATGTTGACAAGGGAAATTGGTCTGAAGTTCTCTTTCTTTGAGAAAAAGACTTTGTGTGATTTAGGTATTGGCATGACTGTAGCCTCATAGAATGAGCTTGACAGAGTTCCTTGTTTCTATCTTGTGAGATAGTTTGAGGAGTATTGGTATTAGCTATTTTTTGAAAGTCTGGTAGAACACTGTGTTAAAACCATCTGGGCTTAGGATTTTCTATTGGGGGTTTGTTTTGTTTGGTTTGGTTGGTTGGTTTTGGTTTTGGTTGGGAGACATTTAATGGCTGCTTCTATCTCAGAAAAGCAATTATTCGAAGTTAGGAGGACATAGTAAGCAATGAAAGTAAGAAAGTTTTTCTTCACATCACACTTCACTGCAGTGTACAGCCTCAGCAACAGATATGTATTGAGCTTAGTGAAGTCATGTCATAAGGGCTGCACTCAGTTGTCCAAGTTCCAGCTATTATTGAATTGCTATTTTATACCAGTATCAGTGAGTCCATTCTTTATGTTTATCCTGGCATAAATCTCCCCACATTTAAGGTGAAATAAATATTGATTTTCAATGGAAAATAACTTGTAGAATAATAAGCAAAAAGGCATAGGTGTGGCTCTAAAACCATACATATGCCTTTGTCCAGAGTTACTTTTATTTAAATAATGTTTATGTTAGTGAGAAAAGGGGGCTGGGAAGACATTTAGGTGTTTAACAGCATTTGTTCATCTTGCCGAGGCTCAGGTTTCATTTCCCCTGTCCACATGGCAGCTCACAATTGACTGTATCAGTAGTTCCAGGGAATCTTCACACTATTTTCTGACATCCTTGCATGACCTCCCCACGTGTACAAGCAGTACACGTCATATGTGCAGGCAAATGACTCATACACATAAAAATAAATAAATCTAAAAGTAAGTTCTTAAATCAGAATATAGATATCATTAGACTCTATGTCATTCATTTAAATTTGGGCTTAGCATTTATACACAAATTTAATTAAGAATTCTAGTCACCAACTAAGTTTTAATATAGCTTCTAGTATTCCCAATATGTTTAGAGGAGTTGGATTTTTGGAATTAAATTTGGCCAGTAAAATACTCAAATTACAGAGTAGGTCTCTACCAACAACAGGTACAGCTATGTAACTGTTACTATATTTTTATCTGGAAACTATTAAATTTGATAGCCCTGAAGTATTAAAAGGACTCTTTAAGTACCATAAACAAGAAAATGACATGGTGGATTAATTTCTCAGCTTTTCTGCGTGATTTCTGTGGCCTAGCTCTAGTCTCAGAAAGGATGGTAATCTCACAGATACCACTAGTGTAGTGGCTGAGAAGGCAAGTTCTGGGACCCAAGTGATGGCTGCAGTTAATGGCAGAGCACCTTTTCTTGTGGCTTTGTATGAAGCCAAGTTCTCTCTGGTTGTGGGTTTCTCATGCTGAGATTGTAAAGAAAGGAGAAACTCCTGTGCTGGGGGTAATCATCACTCACTGCTTGTAGTTGTCAAGTAATCGATAGCAGCAGGCTTAAGCATTGTCACGAACATCTCTTTTTAGAGAGCAGTTTTCACCAATGTACAAACACTCCACCTCTTAGAATCAGCATGGTACAGAAAAAGCTTGTTTGTAGAGCAAGTATTTAAAGTGAGGTGTTTTTCTTCTTTTTTCTTTTTTCTTTTCATTTGTTCTGTCTTTCTGTTTTATGTGAATGGTGCCTGGCTTTTCCATTCTGTTTATTATGATGATTATTCTCCTGGAATTCAAATACAATGCATTCCCCTGTTAAGATCTGTTGCGTGACTCATGAAGCCTGAGAATCAAAAAACATTGAATTTTGTGTTTAAAATGTCTGCAGAGCAAACGCAAGTGGTTGGTATTTGAAAACGCCCAAACATCAATAACTGCTTTTTTTTTTTTTTTTTTTTTTTTTTTTTTTTTTGTGGATATATGTTCTATATTCTTGTGGTCTTTTAGAGTAGTTCTTTTCAATGTTTGAATACTTTCTCTTGACTAAAGGGATAATTTTCCAGTCATTTTTACCTAGGATAATTTATCTGGCAGAAGGGAATTTTGTCTAAAATTGTGGTTTAGAGCTCCAAATGCTGAAACATGAAACTGCAGGTTAAAAGGCACACCCAGCTCACTATTATTCTCAAAAGATTTTTCTGTGTGAAGTTGGGGGAACAAAGATGGGAAGCTCTCCATGAAACAAAATAGTTTTAACATTAGCAATTTGCTTTTTAATACCATAATGGTAAGATGAATGCACTCTTCGACTGGCAGTGAAGCTCTCCGGCCAGCCTTTTATAAGGATGTCAGTGTTGCCCCTCCTTGGTCCTCATAGGACAGAAAGTAATGGTTATGGGTTATCTAAGTGGATATCAGAAACTGTATCTAACTACTCTATTTGTTAACTTAGACTTTGTACATAAAGTACCATAAATATCTCAGAGAACTTCTAGACAGGTTGGAAACAGATATGAAACAAATAAGTATAATAATAAGTAAACACTAGGGGCAGGGGAAATAGATTATTAGTTTCTTCTGACATTTTACTTAGACTCTTGATTATTTATCCAAACTCAGCCAACTAACACATTTTCTCAAAGTAAGAAATACCCTTGTTTTCTTGACATATGTGTTTCTAAGTGAATGTTTACTATTTTGTATTAGGCAAATTATACACAATAAACCTTTTTTTCATAGTCCAGGCTATGAGAGGCAAATATTCTAACCTGGTGTCATCACCTCCCTCTCTACTAAAGATTTTAGAAATTGCTTTATAGATTTTGATGGTTTTTTTTTTGTCATTTTAGATTTTAAAGATAAAATCTCATCAGCTTAAAATTCAATTTCGAGTTTTCAGTGATTTTTTAAATCACAGAGTGAGTTCCAGGACAGCCAGAGCTACACAGAGAAACCCTGTCTTGAAAAAACAAAAACAAAAACAAAAACAAAAACAAAAGACAAAAACATAAAAAAAAGAAGAGGAAAGAGGAGCTCTATCTATCTATCTATCTATCTATCTATCTATCTATCTATCTATTGTGTGTATATGCACACACACACACACACACACACACGTGTGTGTGTGTATACATTTAGTTTTTCACCTGTTTATTTCATTATGGGAACAAAGGAATTCTAAGGAGTGAAAATTAAATTTCTCAATGCATAAGATCTCTAATATACATAGTAGCTTCAAAATTCATTTTAGTTAGAAATTATTTTCAATGCGGAATGCATTTATAAATACTAATGATAGTACTAATTGAAATCTTTCAATAGTACTCTTTCTATTTTATTGCTTACATAACAATAAGTTGTAATAGTCCTTACAGATGTTGAACATTGGCTGCTTCTGGATCACTAAATTTTTATTTCATCCATACTGTTTCTTTTTATTGGATATTTTATTTATTTACATTTCAAATGTTATTCCTTTTCCAGATTTCCCCCTCAGAACCCCCCTATTCCATTCTTCCTTCTCCTGGTTCTATCAGGTTGTGCCACCACCCACCCACCTACTCGTGCCTCCCTGCCCTTGCATTCCCTAGACTGGCGCATCGAGCCTTCACAGGACCAAGGAAGGGCCTCTTCTCCAATGAATGCCCAACAAGGTCATCCTCTGCTCTATATGCGGCTGGAGCCATGGGTTCCTCCATGTGTACTCCTTCATAGGTGGTTTAGACCCCGGGATCTCTGGTTGGTTGATATTGTTCTTTCTATGGGGTTGCACACCCCTTCAGCTCCTTCAGTCCTTTCTCTAACTCCTCCATTGGGAATTCCATGATCATTTCAAAGGTTGGCTGCAAGTATATATAATCACATTCCAGATTAGCTAATTGGACCTTAGTTTATAATCTTAGAGGTATTTTAAAAGACTGCCTCTAACAACCATTCCTGTCTTTTAAATTTAACTTAATTTATAGAATACATACTAATATTATATTTTTTATTACAGGAAAGACAGTCAACAGCTAAAAAGGAAAAGAGCAGCTCCCAGCAGCCAAATAAAGCGACAGACAAGAACAAAATGCAAAGAGCTAACTCAGTTACTATGGATGGACAAGGTTTGCAGGTAATGGTTTCATAAGTCCGAATTATAGTAGCATTCATATTTGTTACTTTCACACTCTGAGGAGCGCATATGTTCAGTTATCAACACATTCTCTCATCGTTTATATTATTTTAGTAGACTTCTTCAGAAAAATCATTATTAATTTATCAAAATGTCAGTCTTATACTTGATTGACAGAATGACATTCTGGATAGATTAATGATTTGTAACTTTAAAATAAAATTGGCAAAAAAATAATGTGAATCTGAAAGTTAAAACTAATTTTTAACTTTATTGTTTACACATATGCTATTTACATCTATTATCTGCCTTTATGCAGTTATAATCACATATATAAACACAGAAATATACATGCATATGTTCACTCACATATAAGCACAAAACTTGTATGGGACTAATTCTGAGAAGTTAATTTAATTGTGAATACATACCTTTAGGAAAAAAAAATGCTGTATGTGGGAATAAATTTTTTAAAATAACAAAACGAGGTATTTAATGTAATATATCAATATTTTTACATTTTACATTGAACTCAAATATCATACATAATTATAGTTTAGACAAAAAGAAGTGGCTGAAATTTTTTATAAACCTATGAATTATCACTTTGACTTCTCACATAAAACATATTCTTTCCATCTACATTATAAAATGTTTTATAAAATAAATATATTTAGTTAATTTGCTGATGTTATAAAAATGAGTATTTGTCAAAGTAAACATCAGTTTAATGTAAAGAAATATTTGATTACATCATTTCTAATGTTTTCAGTTTTATGGTTCTTTGAATTGAATTTTCTTATTAATGGATTTAAAATTTCAGGCTTTGCATCAATTGTTCAGCACATATATTACTGTAGAACACAGTTACATACAAAACTTGGGATTCTAATAAATATTAATTTTAATCATATTTAATTAATGATTTTATCTTAATAATTATTAACTTATTTGTAATACTATGTATCACATACTTCATATCCCATAATCAGTAGCGTAGCTGAGTAAACAGAATATGTCTAATAATTGTTTAATTAGAATTCTGAAAAGTTCACTGAAACTTAAATAATAATTGCTTACCAATTGATAATGAGGTAATTATTGTAAATAATTAAATATACTACAAATAGAAAATATTTCCTGAGTAATTAAACTTAAATTCAAAGAGAAATTTCAAAAAATAGTATTATAGTCATATACACACATATATATAGACATATGTATATGTCTATATATATGTTTATATATATAAAATTGAATCATAAAATAATATATCTCAGTGTTATTTTTGGAAATCATATCTGTGTATTTAATAATCTCATAAATAATTCATCTCAAATTTGAAATCTAGCTACAATTGTGATAGCAAAATATTTACTGTGTGTTCTCATCCATTTTTCCAAGACACTCAACTCTGAAACTTAATATAAAATTATAAACACTGAAGAGTTTATATTGTTAGTAATTCTGGGTTACTGCCTAAAAGCACAGTTTGTAAATTTAAGCACATTTAACACATGCTTAGGTGCATAATACTTACAACAAAAACGGAAACTTGGAACATTTGCAAATGATTCAGATAATACAAGCATTCTGACACTATTTTACATATATTTGGCATAGTTTGCGTTGGTGTAATAATTCTGTCAACAAGAACTCAGTGTCATTATACATAATATCACAATATTTAAGACTATTGTTTTGATGGTCAGAATTTAGACAATAGCCCTTATACATTAGTCAGGACAAACCCACAGTCTGACTAAGAAATGCCCTGGATAGACTATGCGTTTTACTCCTACAATATCTTGTCCCTTTTTCCACAAATCTAAATATGTACGTAAGGTTAGAATTTGTAAGTACTGTGCTCACTCATGCCTCATTGTGTTGTTTGTAGGTCTGAGACAAAAGAACTTATTCACTAGAATAATAATATCTGGGTTCTCTATTTCCCAAGCTTTAAATAGTCAAATCTGTTGTTTCCCAGTTTAAAGCAAGAACTAAATTTGCATACAGAGTATCATAAAGGTTTTATAGTTGTGTAGTAACATGTTTTATTTTAATATTTATTTGAGAAGAAGCTGAAGTATTTATCCCTCTATGGATGTGGATAGATATGTTAAATCCACATGGCCAAAAATAATAACTTTATAAAAATACTGGTGCATGAAATTATCAGCTAAAAGTGTTAGGTGGGAAATGAAGATATAAATTCAGACAAAACAGTATTAAATAAATAGAGGTGTCATTGTCAAGGATTTTGGGTTTAATTGTGTATTATTCTGTACCTAGTTGTGTTTCATCTGGGATGTGAGACCTCACATAGTTTTGATCAGAATGAAAAATGGGGAAAAATCCATTAACAACTATTTGATTCCAAATAGAAAATATTTTATGGTTGCTTATCACTTTTCAAATAGTAAAATCATTGTTTCTTGAATTAATATAAAAAATATATACCTAGAAATTAATTATCTGTGATCTTTATAAAATATATGTCTTGGAAAAGCATTGAGTTGCAGCCCAGTTTGCATATAACTCACTGACAGAAGAGGTCTACACTGCTATAAGAAGATTAATCATAGTTAGGCACATTCATCTTCTTCCTTTCCAACTAACCAGTGTAATGATCAGGATTATTATTTCTAATTAGAGGAAGTAATAGATCATGCATAACCCTAGGATGAATCTCATTAATTAACGCAAGTCCTAGGGGACTTCAAATAGCAGTGGTTTGGCACTCTGTCTTTGTCATTGCTCACACCATAGGTTTACACTTCAAACATAATATCAAATGTAATGGAAATGTCATTTTTTAACTTACGGGAACGCTAATGATAATAAGGAATATCCTGTGTGTGAATAAGGAAATAAAAATAATCAGATAAATTTATTATGAGATATTTACCTTCATCCTTACTATTATGTAAATTTTCTTAGTAAAAACATCACCAGATAATGAAAAAAATACAGTTTGTATTCGAATATATGACAAAGTGGAGCTTAATTCTTAGTATCTTAATTCAAACTGCTGTTTTTTCACACAATTTATTTATCCTCATGTCTTTCTGACTTTATGATTTGTAATAATCATGAGTGAATTAAAAATAAACACATGCACTATGACAACTCTTTAGTATGTATGCAAGTCAGTTGATTTCTTTAGTCAGTGTATATAATGGCTTAATCTCATTGACTCTTTTTAAATCAGTTTTTTATAGTCATTCTAACCCCTGTTTTTATGCTGAGTTATTGGTTTACAGTTTTAAAAGCTACAACCTTTCAGCAGGGTGGTAGTGGCACATGTCTTTAATCTCTGCACTTGGGATGCAGAGACAGACAGATCTCAGAGTTTGACACCAGCCTAGACTACAGAGTGAGTTTCAGGAGAATCAGTGCTACACACACACACACACACACACACACACACACACACACACACACACACACCAAATAAAACAAAACAACCACATCAATAACAACCACAAAAACAAGCAAACTACCAACAACTTAAAACAACCAACTACAACTTTTCGACTGAGCTTACCTCTATACAAATATTGTGTTAGGTGCTAAATAACCACAATACACATAGCTGAGTAAGGCCAATATCAGGACCAAAATTTGGAGGTACATATGATTAAGGAAGATAGGCCAGAAGGACATATATGAATAACTAATTCAAATTGGAGATATCATTATCTATTTGGGTTTATGAGATATAGACAACTCTAAGTACTCTCAAGATTATGCCTCCTAAGCTTTAGGAACAATAAGAACCTTATTCCTAGAGTGAAAATCAACACAGAAAATTATAGAGTACTGTAGAGAAGTAAATTGTAATAGATGATTGTCCTGGAAAGCTTCCATGAACACTTTGATTTTTGATGTGAGTGTAATAAAGAAACACCTTGGAAAAAGTTTACATAGAAAAATATTGTCACTTAGTATATTTTAAAAGGCTTACTCTTGTTTAAATTAGTTCATTAGAGAATTGGTTAAACATTACACAACTACCATAACTAAAGGTTATAGCATCAAAGGCTTACCAAAGAGTTTTGTAGGTAGAGAAATGTTTTGAGAATAGAATACAAATGCAAAACGATAAATACATGGATAGTTTGTGTGAAACTGTTGGATCTGAAATGGCAAAAAAAAAATTACCATCTGTAATTCATGAGAAATAATGAATTAATTTGATGTAAAACAGATCCTGGTGGTACTAAGAATGATTAAATAAGATGAAATTACTGAAGGCATGAGCCTTCCTAGGGGGTGTGAACTGAACCCACAACTAGTTTAACTCCAGAGTCACACTCTAAATTTACTCTACTAGACTTACAATGATGAAATTTATGCAGCCTGCAGAAGAACACAGTATTAACAGTCCCTTTCTATTAATAATTCTTCACTACTTTGAGAAACTGTAGGGTGTCTCAGAGACATTTCAAGAACAAGGGTTGGGTAATGGGAGACTGAGAGACTATCCCAAGATGGTTTTCATCTCTATTACATACTGTTCTATTCTACAGTTTTCTCATATGCCATATGAATATGTACCTTCGTGTGTGCATCGTTTTAGGCTAGAAGGATTATTTATTGATGGTTATTTCTTTTACTTTTTCATCTCAATAAAGTGTACCAAATACATAGCAGTGCATATGTTTTTTTGATATACTTTTTTTACTTCATTTCAAAATGTCTTTACAATGAAACTTTGTAACTCTAATTGGGCTTAAGACTCACTTAACTTGAAGGAAGTTATTTCTGGTACTGAAAAACTAGGCAACTACACATTGATTGACCTTGAAGAAGAGCCCCCAATCACCAACTTACTAAACCAGCATAATTTCTAATAATAATCTGATCACTGTCCAGCATAATTTCTAGTAATAATCTGATCAGTGATCACATGCAGATATGTGTAGTCCTCACAACTTACCCAGCAGAGACAAACTTCTTTTGCAATAGCCAGTGCAGAAAAACACATCCTATAAAAAGCTAGAGTCATGATTCCAATCCTGATGATGGATATATTTACAAAACACTCCCACACCTCAGGTTCATAGAACTTTGCTGAAGAAGGGTTGAAAGTTTTGAAAAGGAAGATGATCAGGGGGTTGCTGTAAGACTGTGTTGCTCCCTAATATCAAAAACTACACCCATAAACTCTCGCCAACATGTCAGCATAAATATGAGCTGAATAACGACGACAACAACAGGTATGACAAAGTGGATGGCAGAAAGCTTACAAAGCCTCAACTCTACACAAAGAACTTCGGGCAGCTAAAGAGTACAGACAGTGGAAGAAATAGCCTTCTGTAGGGAAGAGCACACCATTTGGCTATCCAATACAAATGGTCAGCCCTGAAAATATACATGTGTGAAACATTCAACAGACTGAGTAGGTTATATTTAGGAATAAATATGTATAAACGTATATGACTATGTTTATAATAGCAGTTAATAAAAAGAAGCTATGAATTTGAAAGAGAGGCACATGATGTCTTTAAAGGAATAAAGGGGAAGGGGGAAATTATGTAATTATAACTCAAAAAAGTTCTTGAAAAATGTTATATTTAGAAATAAGAAACTAAATGTAATTATAACATCAATGCATTTCTGTTAGGTAGCCTTTGGGTCTTCTTATTTTACCAATTTTCTTAGCAATATTCTTTAGGTAAAGCCTTCCTGGCTGAGGATGATTTAGGTAGCAGATGTCTTGGCTGGTGATTGGAAAGCCCATGGTTGGAGTCACAGCTCTACATAAAATGTTCCTAATGGAATACTTTCTTAATCACAAAAAATCAGGACCTGATAAAGAAGGATAAGAAGTCCATTCATCCTCTCATAGTGATAATGAGACCAGATCTCATCTCAAGTAAAGAAAAGAGGCAAGGGAGGGAGGCCATGAGGGAGAGAGGAAGGATGGGAGGAGAAAGGGGGAAGAAAGAAGACAAGGATTATTTTATTAACTTCTAAGTTGGATGACTGGACTGAATCAAGAAAATATATTCTGCATAGGTGATACTAAAAGAAAGCAATAAAGTATAACTTTGGCAATAATATTTTAGATGGTTTGGGATAAAAGCTCTTTTTTATCATCCTTGAAATATTTTGGGGTGAATATGAAATTAATTTTTAGGCATCAAGTCACTTAAAATTTTTCAAAAATATAATTGTGAGATATTTCCATAAAACTTCATTCATATATGTCAGTCATTTACAAGTTGTAGAAACTAAGTGTTTATGTTCACCGCATCCGTACATATGATTTACATTACAATACAAATCCATTGCGTTGGACAGAATTCTGTGAGGAGAGGAAATTAATTTCACAACACTGATTTCTAGAAATCAGGATGAAGAATTTGAATGATTACGTAGTTGAGGCAACATATCTATTGAAACTTTCATATTCCTTTATCTGAGACAACTTATGAAGCAGAAGACTGACATTGAATATGTCCATAATCTTAATAGACAAATGACATAATATAAGATAAAATAGAGTATCTTTCACAGTTTTGCCACTGATTTTTTTTTTAATTGCTTCTTCTGAAGGAGTATGTGTATTAGTATGTTTGACAAACAATGAAGTATTTCACTCTGGCTGATTCCATAGGTATCCCGTTCTAAATCCCCAGGAGTCTTATTTTTTCTTCCCCATCTACTACATGTAGGCTATACAGCATGTCAAAGAATGAAAAACAAGGGTGTAACAGCCAAGATTAATGCTAGCCTTTTTGTCTCACTTAAGCAGAGTGGCGAGAAAAAAAAAAAAAAAAAAAAAAAGCAGAGTGGCGAGGTAGGATATAGGGACAACTCCACATTTTCATCAGTAGTAGTGTCAGTGTGTGGTATCTTCAAAGCCACCTTGAGATCCTCTTAATTTACATGATCCATGCTGGATAGGAAGGACAGGGATAGACACTCTTCTTCACTTAGAGAGCACATGACCCAGCCATTCTGTATTTTGGGTCAGGGTTCTTTGATAACAAAATGCCCCAGGACAGTGTTGGCTTACACTTGAGACATTTTTCTGTATCATAGAGATGGAGGGAGAGATGCCCAAGAACATGGGAAGATGAACTTGTTGATTATGAGCTCCCTTCTTTGGGTTTGGAGGCAGCAACCATCTTACTGTGTGCTCACAGGTCTTCCCTGTGTGTTGGAATGAGGAAGAAATCATAGCAACTACCAATATACTTCAACAGATGAGATATCAGCATGCTTTTCTACTTAATATTTATTCCTTTACCTGCTAAGACATTGAAAACTCAATACCTTAACACCCATCTATATTTGTACACATATACACATAAATATGTATGTTCTACAAGCATCAAAAGTCACTGAGATGAAAATATGATAGGAAAGATATCTAAACTCTATTGTCTTTCTTTCTTTCTTTCTTTCTTTCTTTCTTTCTTTCTTTCTTTCTTTCTTTCTTTCTTTCTTTCTTTCTTTCTTTTTCTTTTTTCGTTTTAGACCAAAAGCATTCCAACTTGTCAAACTTGACAAAGACTAGACAGCACGGCAGGTCTTTTTGGCTCTCAAATCTAAGATTTCTGTCTGCTTAGCATCCACATTTACTCAAGCAGCTAGACCTTCTTTTTATAGAAACAAAGGTTAACACAGTTTTAAAGCTTTTTCTCTGAGCATAGAAAAATATGCCAGATTTGCCTGGAATAAAATTTCTGCTCTGACAAACATTATGTGTTCCCTTCACACCTGAGCCCCATAGCTACTGCTTTGTCTCTGACAGCACAGAATCTAGAGAAAACATGGATTAACTGGGCTAGTTAGGCATTATCAAAGGAACACAGAGTCACAGTGACTGATCAAACACATACACACACACACACACACACACATATATATATATATATATATATATATATATTCACAATAGTAGGAAATTTGGAATCTATTTTTAATATTTGTTAGAATTTAGATTGATGTCATTAAATATTTCAATACCTACCTCAGAAAATGATTTTTAAAGGTTGTATTTTAAATAGTAATTAAACACATAAGAAGTGAAGAAAGAAAAAATGATCATTATTGTAAGTATTTAAATTTTTATAATTTTTTCAAATCCTTATTTATGAGCTGGAGAGGGCCTCTTCAGGGCCTTCAATCATTCTCCAACTCCTCTGTAAGAGACACTGACAACAGATGTTAACTGTCAACTAACTACAGACACTGAGATATTTAGTCTCAAATGTATGGTAGGGACGTGTTTGAAGAAGACCTGTAACACTGTGAACAAGATATATAGCACACACATTTACATAGATAGAGACATATACACATATAAGTATACAAAGATATGTACATGTACACACACATTCACACATATATGCTGATACCTACTTATGTAGAAATATGCATACATACATATGCACACGTACACATACTTATTTTGAGATTCTTATGTCTGAAACCAATAAATAACAATTTACATTAAACTTAAAATGAGTAATATGAAAAATAAAATAGTATGTACATCTGTCATCATATTTATTTCACATAGAATAAATTTAGAAATTTCAATTTTGCTATACGAGTAATGTAAAGGAATTTGTATGCTAATTATAAGATAAAGGTGTTTTTGATGTTTCCTCATTTTCGATTTTGATAAGCCATCAGTACAAAGGTTATAGTGAAGTGTTCACTTTATTAACATCAGCTGAGCAACTTTGCTACAGGAAGGAACAGGAAGGAACTATGGACCCTACTGCTCTCCTGCCCTTCATCAGTTAGAGGAGAGCTAGGATAGAAGAACCATTATTTTCTATATTCAGAAAAGTAAAACAAAACCAGATACAATTACTAACTTGAGAATTAGTTTTGCTACAGTAGGAAAAATGAAGACTATCTCATTCATCGTTATCATTTAGTCAGTGTGAAGATTTTAACTTTTCTTCCTTGCACAAACTCATTAGAAAGATGCCATTTCAGTTAAGATTTGGAGGAAAGAATATTTAAACTGATATCATTAAAACAGACAGCAAGAAAGGGCACGCTGTAATGAAATGATTGCTTTCAATTTTCATATTAAATATTTAAGGATCGTCTCTATGGGAGAAATAACACCACATAAAGATTAACTTGAATCTGCTTCCCATCTTTGCATTTAACCGGTCCTATTCTTTTTGCTAAAATAGTTTTAATTTGTGTTCTAAACTCTATTTTAGCAAATCAATATTCTTTGAATAATGATGTTCTTACCCAGTATACATTTACTGATTGAATATCAAACAGATACAAGATTTCTTTGCTACCCTACATAAAACAGTAATCTCATGTTATCAGTGCACCAGCACTCTACCTGTATTGATTTTCTTCCTATCCCATTTCTCTAGAGTCCAAATATGTCTATGTGCTTGTGGAGGGAGTGTGTACTTATTACTAATTTACAATTCCACCAGTAAGGCATTTTGTCTTCTTGATCTACCTCGAAATGGATAGTGATGAAGGTAGTCCACACAGTCAGAGGTCAATTTAATCAGGGAACGCAGTGTGACCAATAGTCAGTAAACTTCTGCTTAGACTCTGTTTATAAAAGAAGAAAAAAGAAATTCTGAGGCAAGACAGAGTGAATTGGAACAGTAGGTCTGAGAGTGGCCCACAAAAGATGGATTTCACAAAGCACATGCAATCAGCTCTGTAAGGGAAACTGCAAAAAAGAAGTTTCGCCGGGCGGTGATGGCACACACTTTAAATCCCAGCGCTTGGGAGGCAGAGGCAGGCAGATTTCTGAGTTCGAGTCCAGCCTGGTCTATAAAGTGAGTTCCAGGACAGNCAGGGCTACACAGAAAAACCCTGTCTCAAAAAAAAGAATTAAAAGAAAGTAGAAAATAATAATTAAAAAAAGAATTTTCTTTATATGTGACATGTTTCTTTGTTTCCCTGAAACTGATTTATTGTTACTATTTTACAGTATGTTCCAAAACTGTATTTTTTACTTTCTTTTTGTTGTTGTTGTCTCCTTTTCTTTTTTCATGTTAGTATTTGCTATTCTTTTCCTGGTGACCACAGATACACTATTTATTTATTTATTTATTTATTTATTTGCTTATTTATTTACTTATTTATTTATTTTTGTTTTTTCGAGACAGGGTTTCTCTGTATAGCCCTGTCCTGGAATTCACTTTGTAGACCAGGCTGGCCTCGAACTCAGAAATCTGCCTCCCTCTGCCTCCCCAGTGCTGGGATTAAAGGCATGGGCCACTACACCTAGCCACAGATCCACTTTAAAGAAAGGCTCACTTGTGAATGATGAGTGTTAGCTGGTGTCCTCTACATATGCCCCATCCTAATAATTTCTCTCTATTTCCTTCTAGATCACTCCTGTTCCTGGCACACATCCGCTTCTAGTTTTTGTCAACCCTAAAAGTGGTGGGAAGCAAGGAGAACGGTATGCTTTGAAAAGTCATGTCCTTTTCCTATATCAAAAAGTGAATAGCTAAACTATGTTCATGATATAAGCAACAATACTCAACCTAGCTACCACATATGTGTACAAACTGAGTGGAATCTCTTCCCTTTAAATTTGAAAGTTTCATATAATGATAATCATTGTAACTATCATGGTTTATGGATCTGCATTTTTTCTACCCTACCCATAACAGTTAACCTTTAACTAGAGAGTGATATATGACACAGCTTCATAAACAATGTTAAGTGGATATTGGCTTTCTAAGTGACCAACAGGTTTGTCCTAGGTGAATGATAGCCATTACCAAGGAACAGAATTTATGTGTAACATATAGTCAAAATATATTAAGATAATTTTCTGCCTACATTTCATTTCATGATACTGTGATTCTTGGTGTAACACAGAATATCTAATGTGAGTCAAGAATCACAATGTTTATTCCAGTTGATAATTCAAAATTTCACTTTTGTAATAAATTAATGATTAAGGCATATTATGAAAATACATAAATATTAAAAGGAAACCAATGGGAAGTGTGTCCTAGCACAGACTAGAGTCATGAACTCAGCTACACCTGCTTTAGTGTTGCTGGGAAGTAGTTCTTGATCTCATGGGTACAAAGGGGACAAAGCAAACATTGTAACTGTAGATAAAGATACATTGTTTACAACTAATTAGAAAACTTTTCAAAAAATCATGGAGTTTTGAAAGTTAACTTTTCTGCTGTCATTTAATTTGTGAATTATTTTAATTGAACTAATCTTGGATTTTCTTTCAATAAAATATTATATACTTCTACTCTTTACAGTATATACTTATGTTGTATTCTGGCAAACTAACAAAGTAACTGAAAACTTTAAGTTTCTACCACATGTTCTCAGAGAGATCAGTTGCCTTGCTCATGGAAATAGAAATTAAATAATAATGGTAAATTACTTTTTTCAACAAGTTCAATATGTTACATGTACGTTTGTAGTTGGATCCATCTCATCATCAGCCACCAAACCCAGACACTATTGCACATGCCAGCAAGATTTTGCTGAAGGCACCCTGATATAGTGGTCTCTTGTGAGGCTACGGCAGTGCCTGGCAAACACAGAAGTGGATGCTCACAGTCAGCTATTGGATGGAACACAGAGGCCCCAGTGGAGGAGCTAGAGAAAGTACCCAAGGAACTGAAGGGGTCCGCAACCCTATAAATGGAACAACAATGTGAACTAACCAGCACACCCAGATCCCGTGTCTCTAGTTGCATATGTAGCAGAAGATGGCCTATTCGGCCATCATTGGGAAGAGAGGCCCCTTGGTCTTACAAACTTTATATGCCAGGGCCAAGAAGTGGGAGTGGGTGGGTAGGGGAGCAGGGAGTGGGGAGGGTATAGGGAACTTTCGGGATAACATTTGAAATGTAAATAAAGAAAATATCTAATAAAAATTTTAAAAAGTGTAAAAAAAGAATAAAAAAAGAAATAATGAAAGCATGAAAATGGTAAATATTAATAGCTTGTCTTGTATTTTAATGCATTTTTTTAATGTATAATCAAGTGAAAATATCTATCTTCTCAAATGTTCTCATTTCTGTGTGGTGAAAACTGAAAATTCTGCATTTTTGTTCTAGCTCATTTAAGAGTAAATTATCTCTTGCTACTTAACCAGGACATTTTGCTTCTATGTAATTCTTGCCTATTTGTCAATTTTCCCACACCTCTATAATTATTACATCACTTGATAACTTACAGTGTGCTTACTTTTGAGATCATCTTGTTTAGATTCCACAAATGTGATCTTGAACTGTACCTATCTATTTCTACATAGCTCATTGCACTTAATGCAATGATCTCTAGGTCTATTCATGGGGTTACAACATAACAGGCTTCTGTGATGTTCACGTCTAAATGTTTCTCACAGAGAATCTTTACCACATGGGCTTTACCTGCCCATTAGTAGGGAGACATGTTGGTTGTTTCCAGTTCTTTGCTTTTGTAAGCCATAGTGCCATGAGGTGCATTTGCTTCTTTCACAGATTATTTTAATAACTCAGATACATATACATGAATCGATCAAACAGTATTTCAGTCTTATTGGAAGATGTTTCTGCTCTTTTCCATAAAAAACTAAGAAAACCAAAAACATATAATCTAAATCTAAAGCATGTGAGGATCCAATTTCTCCACATCCTCATCAGTCTTTACTCATTTTAATAATACATGTTCTTACTGAGATTATATGATACCTCATTGTGGCTTTCTCTTGCTGTTTTTAAGGGTTTGCCATAATGATAGTTCTAGTTGTTGTTTTGTTTTCTTTTGTTTTTCATATATCCAACCAATCATTAGTAAGTTTTCTTTTGAGAATGTCTGTTTAGGTATGTTTTTTATTTTAATCAGAATTTTCCAATTTTTAATTTCTCATTAGTGCTGATACAAAGCTCCTTACAAGCTGCATATTTTGCAAGTATTTTCTCCTGTTCTATGCATTAACTGTTTTCCTTAATGTGGAAAATATTATCCGCATAATCATGTTAATAAATGCAAAAGATTTAACACTCTTAATGATAAGATGCTGAAGAAATTTAATATAGAAGAAATGAACCTGTGCATAGCATACTGTAATCTGTGAAAAACTCATTAAGGGTATTGTAAGAAGTGTGGGAAAGCTGACAGCATACTCTCCAAGGTCTAAACTAAGACACGGATGTCTACACATCACTACTGGGTGTAGTTCTAGAAATCTATACAGAACAATCATGCAAGAGTAAAGAACAGGGCATCCCCATTATTAAAAGAATTTTCATCATATCATAGACAACCAGAGAAAGCAACCAAAAATATGAGTATTTATAAACAGTCTCAGTGAAAAGGAAGAGTACAGGGCAACACAAAATATTGGTAATGTTGCTACATGCCCTTAGAAAGTTATGTTAAACATAAATCAAGAAAGCAAGCCCAACTCGCTGTTGTGATGCAAGCCTATGTTCCTGTGTTCCTCATTTAATAGCATGAGGTTAGCCCCAGCTGCACAGTGTGAGATTTTTTTTTTAAGTTAATCTAGGCTTTGTAGTGGTTGACCTTCTCAACAACCAACAATTTGTCATAGCTACAGAAGTTTTAAAAAGTTATTAAAGCATTTTAAATCCCAAAAGCAAAATTTCTATGATGAAATTTGTAAAAAAAACCTTGATTAAAGCTCGATAGACAACATAAAACATAGAATGGCTTCTCATATTTACTTGTTGGGACAATCAAAGGTTGCACAATGTATAAATCATCTAATTGTATCTATAGACTAAATGTCATCCTGATGAAAAAAATACCAAGGATATTCTTAATAGAATAGGAAAATTCCTAAAATTTGCATTATCTCATATCAAGAAAATAAGAGAGATAAAGACTCAAATACAACAAAATATCTAAGGACAAAGCCCAGAAGAATTATACAATCTGTATTTGCCTGAACATACATTAAAAAATTGAACAGAATAGACAGTTTAGAAGTAAATTTCTTCCTGCAGAGCCAGCGCTTTGAGCATAGGGCAAGGATGTGCATTGCAGAACAGACCGCCTTTCTTCCTCTAAGCTATCACGAGAAAATTCAGCATGCAAACGCAGAAGACTCAAGCCTGCTTCTTCACTCTCACCAGTTATAACCTAAAAGAAGATCAAAGTCTCAACCACAAAATATGAAATTGCTAAAGGACAATGTTTCAATATGTTAACATTAGTAAAGGACTTTGGACAAGACCCCCCAGACACAGAAAATGAAAGCAAATAAATGAACATCTTAAAGACAAAACGTGAAATGTCAGCTGATCTAGCTGACTACAAGAGGTCCTTTCGCCCACCCCTTTACCACTGCAAGGTCATTCCTTCTGAGGCTCTGCTCACAGGCAAGAGGAAAATGTTGACCAAGGAGAACTGGTCTTTAGTCAAGAATACAGAGTAGCTAACTAAGCAACTCTGTTAGACACTCCAAACAAGTTCTCACAGTAATTAAATTTATTTTATTAAATAAATATTAAATGACAAAGCGAAATGAATAGAAACAAGTATGTGGATAAGCATGACTATGTTTCATTAAACACATGTGTAAATTTTCCAAAGAATACACAATTTGTCAAAAAAAAAAAAAGATGTGTTGAAAGAGATCTGGTCAGAATATGAACAGTTTTCTGTGAATGGTTTCTTTCACAATAGGATTCCATACAAACATTTACTCGTTTTTATTGTTGTTGTTTTACATTTTCAACTTTGATATGTTGAATAAATTGCGAAATGGCACAGGATTATATATGCACACAAAGTTTCCTGTAACAACCATTGGTGCCTCTATTGGGCAAATCCAAATTCCACCAGAACTGTTTACCACTAGGCTAAATGACATGGCATTTAATGATGGGGGTGGGGTCATGTCAACACACATTTTGCAAAACCACATAAAGAATGTTAACATAGGAAGGTTTAAAATATAGTTGCTATGAAAGTTCCAAGAAGGGAATATATGTAAAAAATGTGATCTCAAAAAAAAAAAAAAAAAAAAAAAAAAGCACTCGTGTATTGGGTGTGACATAAATAGACATTCTACAGAGGAATGAAGTAGAAAGTGGATTCGTGAAAGGTCGTGCTGTCAGCCAGGAGAATCTCACTAAGGATGTAGTCTAAGAAGAAAGTTCAGAGATGGGCTGTAGGTTCACAGTGAAGATGGTTGCCTTTCTATTTACGGGATGAAAAGTGACAGAGAATGACTCTAAAATCTTTCTTTAGATTCTTTATAATAAACTAAGGTAAAGAGAAGGGAGGGTTTATAGATTTAGGGCAAAGGATTATTTCTTTAAGAAAGTAAAATATTTAAAATTGACCCATTGAAACAATTTAGCAGTTTTGTTAGCTGAAAGTATTCATATACAAATGTCTACTTTCTTTACTTAAACAAATGTACACCACAATACATATAATCCTACTTCACATATGTTATAATTCTTATCTTTGTTAGTTATGCCCAATAACAATATTGATATCTGTGGACAGGAGCGTATACTCATAGCTATCTAGTAAGAAAAAAATATTTAAGAATTTTATACTGAAATACATTTAAATACTTATTTAAATTATAATTTCTTAAATAAGGTTTATGGAAGACTGGCAGTTGCTGCATTATTGCCATGTAAGCATTATTTCTGACTTCCAAACTGTATTATCTTTACAATGTCTGTCTCCTCTCTTTAAAGGGCCACTAGTTCTTTGACCAGTTGTAAATATGATGTTAGTAAGGATGAATTTATAAAGTATCTTTAAGTATAAGACTGTATACTTGTGATACTGAGGTATGTAATTTTTGGAATTGTTATTGATTTTTACTAAATTCTCTGCAATTCCTGTTTATCCCATTTATAGAATTTACAGAAAATTCCAGTATCTCCTAAATCCTCGTCAGGTTTACAGTCTTTCTGGAAATGGACCAATGCCAGGGTAAGTAAGCATGAGGATCACTTCACTATCATTGACAGCTTAATAGTTACTAATCCAGTCACAAGTGTGCTGTGTCCAGGAAAGCTATGTAACTCCTGCAGAGATCAGCATGTGAAAAACAATGACAGATATATGAGGGGCAGATGTTCTTCAAAACAGCTAGCAACCCACTTCAGGTTGTTGTTTGTTCTAAATATTCTAAGCACTACTGCACTACATACACACTCACACACACACACACATTCATACATTAACACACCCACAAACTCACACACACACACATTCTCACATAAATTCCCTAACACACATACATAAAACCCTCAAACATTCATACACACACAAAAACTCACATAAACATATTCTCTGACCCATACAGTTTTACACACACACTCACACACATATTGACACACAAAGTCACACATTCAGACTCACTCACATATTCACACATACACACACACAGCAGAACAAGAAGGAAAAGCAACTAAGTCTTGTTAGAAGAACTGCTGTCATTTACTTGTTTTATATTAAGTATAGATTTGTTGCAAACTGAAAAAAGAAACTAATTAACAAAGACTAGAAATCATAATATAATTTTCTCATTTATTATCAGCAGAATCCAATGAACACCACTCTCTTATAACCTAGTTTGTTATTAATAGGTAAGGCATAGGGGAATAAAATTATATTTTCAACATGAAACATGTACTTTTGATTTCATAAATATAGACTGAACTAAATTATCATTAATTTGGCCTCATTAAGTTATTAATGTCATCCTCTTGCAAGGACCACTTTCCTCTCTAGCAGCATGATAGTAAACATTAGACTACATAAAGCAGAGAGAAGCTGAATAAGCTTTGTGCCCCATTATATCTAAACGAAGCAAAGTAGAGATTAAAATAAGTCCTGTTGTTTGTTTCCCAAGAACTAGGAACTAAATACTCAAGTAGTTTGTTCTCTTAAAAATGAATAAATTTATACCATGATAATGTATGTGAAAAATAAAGCACAATTAGGAAATCTCCCAGAACTGTAGTTGTCCAGAGTTCTGCTTGTCATCCAGGACAGATTTCCAAATGCTGAGAGGTTACTTTTTGTGCTTGGTGGTAGGCTTGCTCTAAGATTTATATTACATTGTGTTATTTCCTGTCTCCTGTGAATAAAACAGCAATAAATATAGATGTGCAAGTTTCTCTCTAGTGGAATATGGAGTTCATAGGCTATATGCTCAGGAGTGGAATACAGACACACACAAACACACACACACATATATGAATATAAAACTATATACCTGTGTAGTTATATACAGTTGTATTGATAGTTACATATAACTGTATGTTATGCATATACATATATATGTATAGCTATCCATTAACTATATATATATATATATATATATTTACCTACATAATATATTAAATATTATGTTATATACATAATATATTATTTTGTATAGTATATAGTAATATATAACTATATATAACATAAAATATATAAGACATGTATAATATATAATAACTATATATATTCAGATGACCTTTTCTCATGTAGACTAACCTTTTCTGTGCTTACATGAAACATGCATTCTTTCCTTTTCTCAATTAACTTTTCTCATCCTAAGGTTTATTTAAATGTATCATCTCATAATTATTAAAATACTCATTAAGAATTGTTCAAGTTTTTCTTTGTGATTTCAGTTTATTGTTTTTCTCTTTTTTCTATGTATATATTTATTTTTAATAACTAATCCTATGCTGAATGAAACCTCAACATTTTATAACTTATAAGAAATTCTTACCTTTAAGGCTAGGTCATTAAAATATCATTCCTTCACTACTTACACATTGTGAAAATTCTAATACTACATTAGTTATGCATAATTCTAGGCTTTATTATGACAATTTCATAACTGCATGTCACATACATTGTTAACACCAACCTCCCTCATCATCATACTCCTTGTCTCCCACTGGCCATTTTTTTCTGTGTTTTTATACATCCTTAATTTTGATATTTGATCTTTTTCAAAAACTGTATTGTTCTTTATATAGAGGTTCTTTACAAAATAGATGAGGCAGGAAGTAAACATATCTTTTCTATATATACATCAAATAGATTCTCCAAAAGCTGTTCATTAGGTTGCTGCTTCACCAGGATGTTTTAGGAGTTAAAATATTCACAACCATGTCCACACTGTGTGTCAGGTGCACACCTGAACTTACATGGGAAACTGTGCCTTCGCTTTATCCCAAAGGAAGCTCTGAGGGAGCAGTATAGTTGCTGTCTCTCTCTCAGCTCCACAGTTAACTTCTATCTCCTTGCAGCCCTGCTTCTAGCTATGCTGTCCTTGGTAACAGGTCAGACCCTCTATAGCTTTCCTCTTTCAGCACATTGTTAACTTCAATCTACAGAATATCTCCATTAATTGAACATCCTTTGTGATTCATGAATTTCATATAAATCACCTTTCTTGTCTGTTTTGTTCCCAGTCCTATAAGATACTTGCATCATATATATATATGAGTGTGTGTAGCATCTCCTTCCAAGAATCTTTTATCTAGTTCTGATTATCATTTTTTGAGACATGTGATGTTTGAGTGTTTTACACAAGTGGACTCTTTCCTGAGGATAAATAGAATTAACTAAATAGAAGATTGCTAAAAAATATGTTAGCTCCTTTAAAAATGGTTTATATGATGAATGTACCTCTCTACTCTTTATAGAATAATGTTATTTTTCTCCCAGATAATTAAAATAAACATTTATGACACTTCTCATATACTCTCTAATTGCTACTTTTATGTCAACCAAATCTATCTCGATTTTTTTGTATACATGTAAAATAGCTTTTGGTTTTTTTTTATTTATTTAAACCACAAAAATCATAGGTAGTTTATTGTCAGATCACCTACAAAGTTTTAAGTAAAATGTATTTAAGGAACTGAAATAAAATAAAAATTCTTAAAATAGGGGAATTTTTCTTCTTGTGTTCATCAAAAGTAAGTATATAATTTTTTCTTTAGTGATGTACTTTGTAGATTTTTTTGTTTTATATGCTAGAACTAAATATAAGACAGACTGTTTTAAAATATAACAACAGTCTATACACTGACATTATCATATATATAAGACATGCTTCTCTAAGTGAATCCTAGAGACATATTCCTGCTAACAACTTGGAATTTATGTAACAGATTCTTCATATTTTGTTGTTTTCTTAATTTAAAATATCATCTTATATAACAAACTTCTGACCATATTTTTATTTAAATGAAACCTCCCTTTAATCAGAGAGTATGACTCTTACATATGTCTCTTGTTGCAGAATCATGTCAGAGGTGATGCTGTCATATCACAAAATGCCTCACAAAAATCACGAAGTGTGTATTGAAATTTAACTCAACTTTACTACAACTGTCTAGGAGTTAAAAAAAAAACTAAATCTGTTATTTCACAATGTACATGTGATGTACTAACCCCACTTCTTAACATGAGTAACTATAAAGTACAATGCAGGAGGTGTTGTAGCACTTCTACAATTAAACATATAGGCACATCTGGCTTTTGCTTAGATGCTGGAGGAGCTCTACTTCATTTCAAATTTTTTAGATCCAATGTAAAGAGTTATAAATAAATAAAGGTAAGGAATATGGAATATACTACTGTAGTGAATAACACCAATTTATTTGCCTTATACATGAGTTTCCTTACTTGAAGTCTTCCAGATTTCAGTCATTATGTGAATCAGGACACAAAAAATGTTGAAAACACTGAACTTTCATTATTTAGACAGTCCAACCATTGGAATAGCAATTAGAAACCTATATATATCATTGTTTGTAGATTGTTATTTATCCAGACATCAAAAATATTCTAACAGACATACCCATACAAGTAAATATTTAAACATGAATATTGTATATAAATACATATATACACATAACACAATAACAAGCACACATCACTAAGTCTATTCATTGTTTTTTATTCTTATGATAAAATATAATGACTTAGGCAAATCCGAGACAGAGTCATTTGTGCTTAAGTTTTCAAAGGGAAAATCTGTTATTGTGCAGAGAGAGCAAAGTAACTTGAAGCTGAGAGATTACACAGATTACAGAGGCAGAGTATTGGAGAGTTTACTCAAGACTATGTCTTCTGGTCATTTAAGAAGTCACACCCATAGAATACTTAAAAATGAGCTGAGCTAAGACAAAAACAATAGATATGCTGAAGCGGTTGGGAGATAGACCAAACAACCTCAACTTTTCATAGAGTTAACAGAAGAATGTTGAAAATGAGAGAAATACGTCTATAGTCAGATCAGAAATCATACTTAAAAGTAAGAGAATGAAGAGGTATTATGGGAGGCTTTAGAGGGAGGAAAGAGAAGGGAGAAAGTTCACATTATAGCATTGTCTCAAAGCAAAATGAAGAAAGACCCTTCTTATATTATTCTGTGAACGAAGTTTTCCTGTAGATCAAATACGGCTTTCCACTATAAGTTTTTTCTGTGGTTTTAGTGGAGTGCTGATGGGCTCAGAATAATTTGAAGCCAATGAACAATGACAGAAGAATTCCAAAAAATTTCACTGACAGTTTCTATTCAGTAAAATAAATCTCACTATCAAATATAAAAACAAGCAGTTAGTCATCTATTAATTAAAATAAGGCTGAGTTTATTAGGTTGGGTGCAACTTTTGAGTATACACATGCACAAATAATTCAGGCATTTTCTGATCATGTAGTCATCAACATTCCAGTATTTCCAAACTATCACTCAATTGATCTGATTATCTTCATTTTCCCTTGCTCCTTTTTAATGTGTATTTTATTCCTGAACCATAAACCATTAATCTTATATAATGACCTTTTAACCATTTTATCTCTTAGCTCCTAAACTTCAACACTCAATTCTGATATGTCCACTTCAAGTAAGACATCTTTCATCTCTACATAATATACCTTAACTATTCGCAAAAAAAAAATCTCAGTTATTTGAAACTTTTGTCTGCATTCAGTAATACCAATAAAATATTTGAAGACAAGAATTGTATCTTTACAGCATACAGTTTTAATCCAGAAATGTATGCTAAATAAGTGAATGGGTACAGATGTTAAAATTTTTAGAGTCATTTGCTAACAATAAATATACATACTTCTTAAATATGTATAAACCAATGAAGATTAAATAACCATTAATACCTTCAAGTACTGGAGTTTCTATATTACAACCATAATCTCAATTGTATAGTTATAACACTAAACATTCTACTGAAAACCCAGTATGGTTTTCCCCTTAGAGGTTCTGCCAGAGCCTGACCAATACAGATGTGGATGCATGCAGCCACCCGTGGTGTATAGGGATTGCAATGGAGGAGTTAGGGGAAAGACTGAAGAAGCTGAGGGGTTTGCATGCCCATAGAAAGAAGGGCATTATCAACAAACCAGACCTCCCCCGCTCAGAGCTCCGAGGGACTAAACCACCAACCTAAGAGTACACATAGAGTGACCCATGGCTCCAGCAGCTTATGTAGCAGAGGATGGCCTTGTGGGACATCAATGGGAGAGGATGCTCTTAGTCCTGTGGAGATTCCATACCACAGGAATGTGGGGATTGCTAAAGCAGTGAGACAGGAGTGGGGTGGGTTGGCAGGTGAGCTCCCTCATAGAAGCAGGAGGGGGCGAAAGGACAGGGGTTTTGCACAGGGGAAACCAGGAAGGATGATAACATGTGAAGTGTAAATAACCCCCAGAGCTCTCAGGGACAAAACCACCAACCAAAGAGTACACATGGAGTGATCCATGGCTCCCAGCTGCAGATGTAACAGAGGATGGCCTTGTCTGACATCAATGGAAGGAGAGACCCTTGGTTCTGTGAAGGCTCAATGTTCCAGGGTAGGGGATTCCTAGGGCGGGGAGGCTGGAGTGAGTAGTGGGTGGGGGAGTACAGTAATAGAATCAGGGGGAGTGGGTGAATGGGATAGTGAGTGGGGCTTCCAGAGGGGAAATCGGGAAATGGGATAACATTTGAAATGTAAATAAATATCCAATAAAAAAGAAAGGTAAATAAATTGAATAATCAATAAAAAAATAAAACTGAAAAAAGAAGAAAAGTCATAATAAGTTTTATTAACTATCTTTTCAGGAAATTTATACGCAGTTTTTATTAATTGACCCCAGTGAAGTAAGTTTATATCTTTGTCTATAAAAGTTTAAATTTATTTTCTTTCAAAATCTGATAACTACAGAAAAATAAAAAACCTTGAGATACTTATTAACCATAACAACTTTAATATGAAACTCTGAATTTGTGCAGAGCCACACTGACCTGAATGGAATAATTCTAAGGTTTTTTATAGAAAGATCTAGAAAATTGTTTTGTGTATCTTTTTAATTTTTTGCTTTACTATTTAGTTTTATATATATTTTATTTATTTACTTATTTATTTTATATTGTATTGACAAAAGAAGATGCTCTTGGGCAATTTATCAAAACAAGGATTGTCTTTCTAAATCTGCATTTGTCTTAAACCAAATTAAACTAAAGCATGTCCCTGCTTGAAAATGAATGTTCTCCTGGGTGGCACTGCTCTCTAGGAGCCTCTGTGATATCCCAGAGCCTCCATCACCAGAGACAGGCAGTGGGGTTATATCCTGGAAGCAGATGGAAAACGCTGGTTACTGAGCAAACCCTTGTGAAAGTTCCAAGGTTTCCAATCCATCGCCAACTTCACAGTCAGACTTCATGTCAACAAACTGGAACTCAAGGCCTTTGCTAACTCTTTTGTAATGGGCACTCAGGTTTTCCTATAAGAGGGCTTACGCCCTTCCTCTTTGCTTTGATATTTAGCTATGTTTCCAGCCTATCGAAGGATCCCCTTGATGTCCACAAGAAACACTGTCCTCCTCCACCCCAAATAAAATGGCCAAGTCGCTGCATGTTCAGAAATGGAGAAGTGAAGAGAGGATGATCTGCCCTTTCAGATGCACATAATTATATGACTAGATGTTCTGATCTATCCAGATCAATTTCCTTGCATTCTTCTCTTATGTAATTCTGTTTTTCTGAATTGCCCTGTTTTATTTTCTGAAAGTTAAACAAAACAAAAACAAATCCGAGCTAATTACAAATTCTAAGATATCATAGTCCAAACAAATACCATCTAGAATTTTTATTTAATATCAGTTACTCAGTCCTCAATATACATTTATATTTATAACTATTTAAGATATCTTTTGAAAGTGACTATTTTTAGGTTGGGGGAGGGAGAATGTCTCGGTAGGTAAAGTTCTTGTGGTACAACCAAGAGTGCTTGAGTTCAGATTCTCTGTACAAGGGCACCTGAGTCAGGGAAGGGGTCCCTTGAACTCACTGACAATCCAGAGTAGCCAATCAGTGAATTTGAGTTTTCAAGTGAGGACCCCATATCAAGAAATAACTTCTATAGGCCTGGAGTGAAGGCCCAGCTATTGCATACTGACTGGATTTTCAGAGAACCAGAGTTTATTCCCAGCAACTACACAGATGTACAACTGTCTATAACTGTAGTTCTGTCTTCCACAGGTACTATGTATGCTTGTGCCACACATGCAAAAATCTATGAATATTTCCCAGCTAGCACAAAAATTATATCTTAACAAAAGTTGTTTCTGAAGGTATTTTAATATATTAATGAACTTTTGGATAGTTTTATAAGAGATAATTTCTGTGCTTTTTTCTTTTTATTTAATCTTTTATTTATGTATTTATGTATTTATTTATTTACACTCCAGCTTTTTTTCCCTCCCAGCCCACCATCTGACTGCTTCACATCCCACACCTCCTCCACATCCCCGCGTCTCCATGAGGATACCCCCACCACCTACCCCACCAGACCTCTAAATTCCCTGGGGACTCCAGTCTCTTGAGAGTTAGGTGCATCTTCTCTGACTCAACCCAGATCCAGCAGTCCTCTGCTATATGTGTTGGGGCCCTCATAACAACTGGTGTATGCTGCCTGGTTGGTGGTCCAGTGTTTGAGAAATCTCAGGGTCCAGGTTAATTGAGTAAACAAGACCTTTTTAATTAGATATTTTCTTTATTTACATTTCAAATGTTATCCCCTTTCCTAATTTTCCCTCCAAAAATCCCCTATTCCCTCCCCCCTCTCCCTGCTCCCCAACTCACCCACTCCTGTTTCCTGGCCCTGGCATTCCCCTATACTGGGGCATAGAACCTTCACAGGACCAAGGGCCTATCCTCCCATTGATGACCGACTAGGCCATCCTCTACTACATATGCAGCTAGAACCATGAGCCCCACCATGTGTTTTCTTTGATTGGTGGTTAAGTCCCAGGGAGCTCTGGGGGTACTGGTTAGTTCAGATTGTTGTTCCTCCTATGGGGTTGCAGACCCCTTCAGCACCTTGGATATTTTCTCTAGCTCCTCCATTGGGGACCCTGTGTTCTGTCCAATGGATGGCTGTGAGCATCTGCTTCTGTATTTGTCAGGCACTGGCAGAGCCTCTCAGGAGACAGCTATATCAGGCTCCTGTCAGAAATCTCTTGTTGTTATCCACAATAGTATCTGGGTTTGGTGGTTGTTTATGCAATTGATCCCTAGGTGAGGCAGTCTCTGGATGATCATTCCTTCAGTCTCTGCTTCACACTGTGTCTCTATAACTCCTTCCATGGTATTTTCTTCCACCTTCTAAGAAGGATCAAAGTATCCACACTTTTGTCTTCCTTCTTCTTGAGTTTCATGTGTTTTGCAAATTATATCTTGGGTATTCTGAGCTTATGAGCTAATAGTCACATATCAGTGAGTACATATCAGGTGTGTTCTTTTGGGATTGGGTTACCTCACTTAGGATGATATCCTCAAGATGCATCCATTTGTCTAAAAATTTCATAAATTCATTGTTTTTAATAGCTGCATAGTACTCCATTGTGTAAATAAACCACATTTTCTGTATCCATTCCTCTGTTGAGGGACATCTGATTTCTTTCCAGCTTCTTGCTATTATAAATAAGACAAGTAGATCAATGGAATAGAATTGAAGACCCAGAAATAAACCCACATACCTATGGTCACTTGATCTTTGACAAAGGAGCTAAAACCATCCAGGGGAAAAAAAGAGAAAATATTCAACAAATGGTACTGTTTCAACTGGTGATTAGCATGTAGAAGAAGGCAAATTGATCCATTCTTATCTCCTTGTACAAAGCTCAAGTCTACATGGATCAAGGAACTCCACATAAAACCAGAGACACTGAAACTTATAGAGGAGAAAGTGGGGAAGAGCCTTGAACACATGGACACAGGGGAAAATTCCTGAACAGAAGAGCAATGGTTTGCACTGTAAGATCAAGAATTGAAAAATAGGACCTCATAAAATTGCAAAGTTTCTGTAAGGCAAAAGACACTGTCAATAAGACAAAAAGGCAACCAATAGATTGGGAAAAGATCTTTACCAATCCTAAATCTAATGGGGGGGCTAATATCAAATATATACAAAGAACTCAAGAAGTTAGACTCCAGAAAACCAAATAACCCCATTAAAAATGGGGTACAGAGCTAAACATAGAATTCTCAACTGAGGAATACTGAATGGCTGAGAAGCACCTAAAAATATGTTCAACATCCTTAATCATCAGGGAAATGCAAATCAAAACAACCCTGAGATTCCATCTCACACCAGTCAGAATGGCTAAGATTAAAAATTCAGGTGAAAGCAGATGCTGACGAGGATGTGGAGAAAGAGGAACACCCCTTCATTGTTGGTGGGATTGCAAGCTGGTACAATGACTCTGGAAATCAGTTTGGCGGTTCCTCAAAAAATTGGACATAGTACTACCGGAAGATNCAGCAATACCNCTCCTGGGCATATATCCAGAAGATGCTCCAACATATAATAAGGATACATACTCCACTATGTTCATAAACATGACTTTGTTAATCACTAAAAATGACTTTAAGAAATTTCATACCACTTTAACCTTTCCACACATCATGCAGTCCTTTAAGAAGACCACTTATAAGAACTTATTTTTTACTTGCTACTTTTTATGCCGAGACTAATATTTAATGAGATAGCATCAGAGACTCAGAGAAGTTAACATTCACATGTACTTGTCATTTTCTCCTTTATCTTACTTTCTGTCTTTTCTGCTTCACTTCTAAAACCCACATTTGCACAGTGGTTTTGAGATATCAAGGAATGATGTACTTAATGTTAAAAGGAGATGTTTAAATTAATAGCCTCTCTGCATTCCCAATTTGTTGCACAAATTACAGAATGAAGATATAGGAGACTTGAATACTTCTTACATCCACTTTGTAAATACACTGAAACTTTATTAACAACATCAATGAGAGGAGGGTGTTGGTAGATGCCACGTGGATGTAAGTAAATAAGGCTGATGCTATTTAAAATAGACCTTTCTTTTTCTTTTCTTTTTCTTTCTCTCTCTTTTTTTTTTTTTTGCACTTAATGTATTAACTGATACCTGTATGTACAGTACTTGGAGGTTTAAAACAGAAGTTCATCACAAATTCAATTATAGCCTAGTCTATACATAGTGAGTTTCAGGCCAGCCAGAGCTAGAGCAGGATCCTACCTAGAAACTGAAATTCATTTTTGTGCACTATAAATACAGTTACAAAACAAGAATAATAACAGAAAATAGAAATCCACTCTGATATTTGAAGCAGCTAAGAGGCAATATAACATCATGATTTTAGGAAAAAATATGAAAGTATAGACATTCAATTATGACTATAATATTGAAAGCAATAATGAGAAAGAAGTATGCTACTTATGAGGTGAAATGCTAAAGTCTGAATCAATAATTTTTCTGATACAAGCTTCTGAAGTTTCTCTATTTTCTAAAGAAAAAAAGATAAAACAAAATATCTGGTGATGTGATAATGCTATTTTTAACCCTCCAGTTTCATGGTTCTTTAATGTATGAAAGTAAACATATGTAATAGAGTAATCATTAGGGCTGTCAAAGTATTTGATTCCCTCTTAGTATACAAGAACAATATTTTAGAATATATAATACATACCCTGCTTAATAGCATACACATATTTGTTCTGTACGGTCAGATTCTTTCTGACTAATACATGTACAATGGGTAGAAACACCAGTATCTAATGGTGACTAAATACTAAATTTTATCCTAAATCATAATAAATCTTAAGAAATTTGATTGTTACACACTTATAAAATTATAGTTCTGTGACCGGAAGGCTTTTTCTTTCTTAAGGTATTTACGAGGTGTGTTTTAAAAATACTGTTGTACAGAATTGAGAGCTTTCTCATTTTTGTATCAACTCCATATCAAAACTTAATCAAAAGGAGTGTGAGTTTCTGAAAATGAGTGTTGCCATCTCACCAGATAATTTCTGTTGAGTCCAGAAGTCTTAAGTGATCTGTATTTTTTTTGGGGGGTGGGAGTTAAATTACAAAACTGTGTTGATAACTATAGGAAGATGGTTGTACAGGGAACCTCTAGAGTGCAGTCCTCTTAAATAAATGGGATTTCAGGACTTGCTCTTGAGGCCACCAGAGAACATCTGGAATGGGGCTACTAAACTTTCTCATTAGCTTATGATAATGCAAATATAATGATCGTCAACAGGTGTTCTAGGGGAAACTGGTATTGAGGACTACTTGAAATCTAATAGCAATTAAATAATTATTATAATAACAATAATAAATAATGATGAAAACTTCTATTTGAACTTTTTTTCACATACACACACACGAAATTATCAAAAGGAAACTAATTCATTGAACGCTATCAGTTCAGGATTCACCCAAGTTACTAACCTTTACTTCCTACATTTCTTTCATCTGGGAGAGCTCCCTAGTCTCATTGTTTTATGATGACGTTTCTGACAACTTCTGGTTAGTGGCTTTGTTGCTTGTCATTCTGTCTGGATTTTCCAGTATGTGTGACTAGTGAGCGTGATTTACACAGTTTTAAACAGTATGTCTAAAACTGAGTAACAGAAGCCTGATCTTTTAACTTTTAAAAAAATATGCACAAAAAATCCTACACAAACTCATGTAAAACCAATATAATTTCCTTGTAAGTTGATTATACCTGTTAATCCTCCAGATTTTATATATATACACATATACATATACATATACATATACATATACATATACATATACATATACATATACATATACACATACACATACACATACACATACACATACACATACACATACACATACACATACACATACACATACATATACATATACATATACATATACATATACATATACATATACATATACATATACATATGTGCTAAATAGATGAAAAGTGTCGCACAGACTCCTAAACTTTCCAGAGAGGCATTCCTTTAGAACCTCCTCATTCCCTCATCCACCACCCCTGGAAGGAGGAATAGGAAGCAGGTGCTCATGGCTGCTGTCCCAGGTGAAATCAGTAATGTGAGACTTTGCCTTTGGCATTTTGCCAAATTTCATGGATTTGATCAATATCTTAGCTGCATCCTGTGTTCCCATTGGTCAGAGTGTGCTTCCCAATTGTCCACTGGACACTGTTTGCAACTTCATGCAGAATTCTCTTTTGGGTTTTACAGTTTAGGAAATGTATTTTTGCAACTCCTTTGCCTCAACATGGAGGGTCAGAGAGTTGGAGAAATACAAGAAGTATTTCCTGACCTACAAATGTATACACACACATGCACGCCACCCCCCACACACATACACACACAACACATGGGGGTGTGGGGAGAGAGAGAGAGAGAGGAGAGAGACACAGAGAGAGATTGTTAATAGTATAATGTATTATCTTTTTAATTTATGTGTCAGGAAAGCAGGCACTATCCCACTAGGAGAAGCTAAAGGAGTCTCACATTAAAAATGATTAAAGAATTTTTCTAGCCTCCTATTCAGTGATTAAGTGGAATGAGGAATAAATGAATTGTGAAAGAAAATTTCATGGACTGAGTGGATTACTAAATTTAGCTCAAGGCCAACTTTTCAATCCATTTAGCATCCACTTACAGAGGGTAAGCTGGTCTGACAGTTACATGGGATTTGTGTTTGGGGGTAGGACAGTGCTGAAGAACCAATGGTGACAATTTTAAGAGACCTATCCTGAACTACAGATGACCCAGCACCACGGAGTAGAAGAGCAGTGGTGAGTTTGGTTGGTTGGACATCACCGCAGTCAGGCGTGGGAAGCTGCTTGTAGCTGGCATGCTCTGTAAGCCATTTAGCCTCTAAAGTCTTCAGAAATATAGATGAGGGCAGTGACCTGCTACAGAACTGTAACTGGAAAACGCTGAGTTACGAACAATTACAAAGCACATTTTTCAATGTTTTATTTTATTGGTTATTTTATTTATTTACATTTCAAATGTTATCCCCCTTCCCAGCTAAACCTGCTATCATGTCCCCACCACTTCCCTCCTGCTTCTTTGAGGGTGTTCCCACACTCGCCCTCTCATACCTCAGTACCCTAGCATTCCCCTATAGTGGGTCATCAAGCCTCTACAGGACGAAGAAATTCCCCTCCAGCTAATGTCACATAAGTTAATCCTCTGCTGCATATGCAGCTGGAGCTGTGAGTCCCTTCATGTGTATTTGGTTGGTGGTTTAATCCCTGGGTGCTTTGGGGGTTAGATTGGTTGATATTGTTCTTCCTATGGGGTTGTAAACCCCTTTGTCTCCTTCAGTCCTTCCCCTAACTCCTCCTTTGGGGACCCTGCGCTTAGTCTGATGGTTGGCTGCATGGATCCATATTTCTATTGGTCAGGCTCTGGCTCAGCCTATCAGGGGACAGCTATACCAGGCTCCTGTCAGCAAGTGCTTCTTGGCATCATCAATATGTGTGAGTTTTAGTGTCTGCCAATGGGATGGGTCGCTAGGTGGGGCAGTCTCTGGATGGCCTTTCCTTCAGTCTCTGCTCCACTCTTTGTCATGGCATTTCCGTTAGACTGGAGCAATAAATATTTGTTAATATTTTTGTGATGGTTGGGTGGTCCCATCCCTCAACCAGGAGCCATGCATAACCTCTGGATATGGTCTCTACAGGTTCTTTCTCCCCGTTATTGGATATTTCTGATAATATCTCTGTTGGGTCCTGAGAATCTCTTTGGTCACTGGCATCTTGAACTTTCTAGTGGCTACCACCAGTTCCCCATCCCCCACTGCTACACACTTCAGTTCAATTTGCTGATCATCTGTACATCTCTCCACTCTCCTCCCATACCTGCTCCTGCTCACATTTTTCCTCCCCCTCCTCTCTCCCTCTCAGATCCCTCCCTCTCTCCTCCTCCTGTGATTATTTTTCCCCCTTTGGAGTAGGACTGAAGCATGCACACTTTGGTCTTCCTTATTCTTGGGTTTCATATGGTCTGTGAGTTCTATTATGGGTTTTCTGAGCTTTTTTTTTTTTTTTTTTTTTTGGCTAATATTCATTGAATGGTTATTTGAATAAAGTAGAATCTTTAATTCATAAAATATTTCTGAAAATGCACATCAAAGGACTAAAATCAAGACAAATTAAGAAAGTTTAACAACACACAAGAATCAAACTTTTAATATTAGGAAACATATTTAAAAGCATTTTTATAATAACATGAATGGACAAGCCCAGTGCCTGCTGGAATAGATTTGAAAAAACATATTTACATAATTGAAAATTCATTCATCAGTAGAAATAAATAAGAAACAGTTACACATAGAAAGCTCTAGAACAACAACATTGATGGAAATTATTACCAGTACTGGGGAGGAAGTGGTGCAGAATGGGGATTGAAGCCTACACCTGGCATCCTAGTATTCAAATGTGTTAACTGTGTTTGTGAGGAATAACTTATAGAGGGGAAAAGGACAGGAGAACATGCAGGTTGTCAGAGGTGCTCTGCTAAAATGTGAGAATGGTACCTAGGCATTTTCGTCATTATACATGACACAAATATATCAAATGATGCAAGAATGGAAGAAAAATATTTGCAACATATATAATATACATCTTGATATCCAAGAAAATGATTGAAAATTACATGCTAAATACCCTTGAATTTTATTAACAGGTTGTGGGTTCAGTTAAATTTTATGCATTTTAAAATATAATTGTACATTGTTTACATATCTCTGGAAAGTACCACTTAAAGCAATTTAACTTAAATGAAAAATATCATTCAAAATATATAAAATGATTATTAAACTATATTAATAAACTCACATTTGAAGAGATTTCAAGGTTTGGATTGTACTGCTCATGGAGAAGGTCACAGGTCACCAAAAAACATTATATGGAAATGTTCAACTATGTTCTAAACAGAGACATTAGATTAGATTTTACACAGAGAGAGAGAGAGAGAGAGAGAGAGAGAGAGAGAGAGAGAGAGAGAGAGAGAGAGAGAGAGAGAGAGAGAGAGAGAGAGAGAGAGAGAGAGAGAGAGAGAGAGAGAGAGAGAGAGAGAGAGAGAGAAGAGAATATCAAACCGGTGTTTATTTATTTATACTCTTGAAGCCAGGCTGTAATATTCAAATGTACTTATTACTCAAGAGGGTTCAAGGAATTGGACACTCTTATTGACTCATTAAAAGCAATAAAGTATATGTGCAAATTAGAGTACATTGTACTCGAAAGTAGCCTCACACACATGCAGATTTTCCCACAATTGTGATTCAGATGGTAACTAGAATATTAATTTGTTAATAGTAAAAAAACTTGGGTTTTTTTAACTTCATGTTACTGGGGACTGAACTCAGCTCCTCACATATGCCAAGAAAGTAATGTCTCCACTGAGTCACTTCTCCAGCCTATAATAAAATTCCAGACACAATATAAAAGGTCAAAGAAGCAAATTGTTTACTTTTGGAATCCATTCACTCATATCTAATGTAAAAACAACCTTATTGCATGATTCCATATAGAATCCATAAAGAGTTTCATAAATAAAGACATTCATAAAGAATCTTATAAAACCTTTAGTTTTGTTAAAATAAATTTAACAAAACAAAAACCTCATTTTTAAAATGAACTGAGAAGGGATGAGAAGATGGCTCAGTGATTTAAGGGTACCTGATGCCCTTTTAGGGGACCAGAGATTGGTTCTCAGCATCCATATTATTCGGTTCACACGGTGTCTAGTAGTACCCCTAGCTTTTCTAGCCTCCTCTACCATCAACACCATGCAGTCTCTCTGTCTCTTTGTGTCTCTGTCTGTTCTTTCTCTCCCCCTTCCTCTCCATTTCTTGTATATAAAATTCTAAAGTAAATAAAATACATGAGATACATAATGGAGCATTCTACATAACTATTTGTATGTGAATATCAATGTGTCAACACAGAGACAAATGGCCTGGATGGTTCCATGTCATCTTGTTCCCAATACTGATATGTTGGGCAAAGAGGAGGGGAAACTAGCTTTTGCTCTGCTACCATTCTCTATTCTTCATGTGCTGCAAAATAGCATGTAAGACTGTATAGCTGGATACATTACTTGCCTCTGTGACTTCCTAGAGGTAGGTTGTGTTAATGAGCACACTGCATGCAATAGCAGCAGGAACAGTGGGCATTTAGCACATCTGACCCAGCAATTAAGCTTGAGCACTCATGGGTAATAAACACTGTTCACCAGGTCAAATGACAAGGTGAAGTTTGCCTTCTGCATTGGCAGATTGAAAGTCATAAGGATGTTCTGAAAGCTAGAATCCTAACTGCAGGCTCTACAATTTTTCTGTGCAGTGGAGAATGAAAAATGTTGAACACATTGTATTGAATGACATGGTGATCATATCTAAGTAATTTTTTCAAAACAAAGGCTAATTGACAATACCTCTTAAATTATATAGTCTATGCTAGTGTGTATTATGGTGTTTAAACTACATCTGGGAGGATGTCAAAATGAACATTATAATTTAATATTATGTATTTTTAATTTGGCTGTTTGTAAAATTTGTATTCTTTACAGAACCTGGAAAAAAATATATATATATTCACAAAAGCATATTTTAATGACATGTAATATATCAATGAAAATTTAACACAAACATTTATAAGTTAAATGTACAATTTATTAGAGAATAGGATAAAAATAAAAAATGAGCAGGTTCTCATAAATGTAAAAATGTACCATAAAATACTTATTTTTCAGGTTACACTTTTTTCGCGATGTCCCTGACTTCAGAGTGTTAGCATGCGGTGGAGATGGGACTGTGGGCTGGATTTTGGATTGCATAGGTAATGAAGACCTATGTTTATTGTGACTTGCATGAGACTAGTAACCTTATCTTCTGCCCTTGTTCTATCAATCTTTCTATCTATCAAGTATGTACAAGTATCTAAACACTGATGAATGCCGAATATTTTGTGTTTTTCTTTTCAGATGTACCGCTTGTTGGAACTTATTAATAGTTTAAAAAATAATGAATTGGTATTTAGAAGCTGGTACATTTTAAACAAATATTTACTTTAAAAAATTTTAGTCTCTGAATTGAGTAATTTCAGTTTGTTAGAGGTTCTTTCAAAATTAAGTATTAATTCAAACAAATTGACAGAATTTCTTTCTTTTTTCCTTTTAAAGAAATGAAGATCAGAACATTCTGTCTTGTTAGCACTGAAAAACATTTCAAATTGAAAATGTCATGGTGGGAGTGGCAGGCACTAGTCCCAGTGCAGGCTCCCCTCCCCAGTTGCCTATGTGCAGTTAGTCAAACAAAGGACATGTTCTCATCAACACTTTTCTTATCCATCTAATAACATTATTCTACTACGAGTTTATGAAAATTGCCATTGAAAATAACAGAATTGACATTCTAATAAAAGATATAAATTATTTATACATGATTCCTTTGAAAAAGCTAAAATTCAAGAATTATAAAAATTACTAAACAAATATATACATAATGGAACATGTATTAGGATTTTAACGTGAAGACTGGTAAGTTTTGGCTCATTGTATGTCCCAAGTTTAGTGGTATTACAGTGGTATCCATAAGTTATCTCATCAACTGATTCATACACATATAAATAAACATACAAAATCACACACACACATACACACACATACACACACACACACACACACACACAGACACACACTGACACACTAATATTATGAGCTTAGGAAAGAAACAGAAAGAAAAATATATTTTTGAGATTACTTCAAGATATGTGATCCAAATAAAACTTATGGAACTTTGGTGACAGATCTATAGTTTGGAACCTAAAGAACTTTATGATATAACGGTAAAGCTAAATAAATAATAAGCAAACAAACCTAATCTCAGGTCATCCAATTGGAATACTCTCTTCATTTGCTTTGAAATATTGAAGTAGTATAGATAGGAACACTTAAAGAGCGTTACTAACGACCATTCACTTTCAGAATTTAACTGTTCTCAAATATGTTAAACTGTCTATGGAGTTGTTGTCACAAAAGATATTTATATAGGAACCTACTTAATTACCTGATGGTACGCATTTCTATGCTTCATGTACCTTCCTCCATCAGGATTTTAATAAGGATAAGACAGAAGCAAACATACACACGCACACACACACACACACACACACACACACACACACACCACAGACATTCATGAACATAGATATAAAGGATGATTTTAAGTTAACTTAAGATATTTAAAATTTTTTTCCTGATGTATAAACTATAAAGACCCTGGTACTGCCTAAAGAATGATATTTCTCTAATGCATCAGTTAGCACAACATGAAAACACTGTCATTTGTAACTGTTTATAAAATTCAACTTGTGGCTGCTTAAATGTACTTCCTGAAATTATTTAACGTTAAGTTTTTTGTTTGCTTGTTAACATTGATGTGCGTTGGGGTTCACATGTTGTTTCCATTTTCTCATTCCACAGAGAAGGCCAATGTAGTCAAGCACCCTCCAGTTGCCATCCTGCCTCTTGGGACTGGCAATGACTTAGCAAGATGCCTGCGGTGGGGTGGAGGTAAGCATGCTGCTCTGAGAGGCAGGAGAATGCCTTTAGTACTGCACAATGCTTATCATGTGGCTGTAGTGATAGAAGAGGCATTGTATGCTTACTAAGTGTCTTAAAAATAATCAAAAGTTTTAAGGGATTGATGGGTTAAGAAGTTTAGACTAGATGATAGACCGTAATCAAATACAATTACAGATTTGGTCTTCAGGGGGACAAGTTTTCAAAATGTCTCTGATTTGGTCTTTCCTTGCTTAGAAAATAAGGTACACATTTAGAACTCTAAGGCACTATTCACTCTCTTAATTTGCTATTATCTTCCAGTATAGAAAGTACATAGAGGTTATTGTAGCCTAATATGGAGCATATTCAAGGGTTATGAGTAATACATTGGGCAAAAACAATTTCTTACACTGAAATTATGACCAGTGTGATAAACTTTAAAAAAAAAAAACCTAAATCTGAAAAAATAAATATCGATGAGTTACTTTCCCAAGAGTGAATACACTAAGTAGTATTATTTAGAATTTACATTATTATAATCATTGTGATCTATGCTTGTGTATAAATGTGAGAAAAGGAAGGACACATAATACAAAGTAGTGTGAAATACAAGAAAATTCTGTCAAATCTGTTTCTTTTTTTAAAAAATTGGGTATTTTATTTATTTACATTTCAAATGTTATCCCTTTTCACTGTTTTCCCTCTGCAAACACTCCTATCCCATCCCTCCTTACTCTGCTTCTATGAGGGTGCTCCTCTACCTACTCACCCACTCCCACCTCACCGTCCTAGCATTCCTCTACACTGGGGCAAGCCTTCACAGAACCAAGAACCACCCCCTTCCCACTGATGTCAGATAAGGCCCCTTCAGCTCTTTCAGTTCTTCCCCTAACTCCTGCATTGGGGTCCCTCTACTTAGTCCAATCACTGGATGTGAGCATCCCTATCTGTATTGGTCAGGATCTAGCAGAGCCTCTCAGGAGACACCTATATCAGGCTCCTGTCAGCAAGTACTTCTTATCATCCACAATAATGTCTGAATTTGGTATCTGTGTGTGGGATGGATCCCCAGGTAGGGCAATTTCTGGATGGCCTTTCCTTCAGTCGCTGCTCCACTCTTTGTTCCTGTATTTCCTTTAGACGAGAGCAATTCTGGGATAAACTTTTGGGGATGGATGGGTAGCCCCATCCCTCAACTGAGGGTCAGGGTGGGCATGCCAAATCTCTGAATATGGTCTCAATGGGTTCTCTCTCTCCTCCCACCCCACCCTTGTGTGGTATTTCAGCTAATGGCATCTCCGTGGGGTTGTGGGAGGCTCTTGCTTTCCTGGAATCTGGGACTTTCTGGTTTGTACCCCCAGTTCCCGATCCCCCATTGCTACACCTAAGACTCTCTAATAAAATGTGAATTGATCCCATAATGAAAAGCCTTCACTCACTTGAAGAACATTAATGGTCACATCATTCTGGTATAGACTTAATAAGCAGAGGGAACCGGGTTCAGTGTCTAAGGACTCAGAAATGGTAAGGAGTCTGCCTTATGCATCTTACAGTAGGATGGTGGATCAAGCAGACTACACATGAAGACAATAATTCAGGGTAGACTCGAAAATACTTTGCTGAGGCATTGTAGCTACCCAATGATTGCCAGACAATTGAAGATTGTACTAAAGAAATAATCCTTAAATTATAAATATTTTTTGTATCTAAACACACTTTGAGATATTTGAAGCAGTCTCCAAAGACATTGTGAATCAGAAGCCCTTAGGGAGCTTGTTAAAAAATGAAATGGTTGACCCTACCCTCAATATCCCAAATGGAAAACCCTTGGGATAGAACTCAGGCAGATAATAGGTTATATAGAAAAAAATAAAATCCTCCCAATAACTGTAATTTAGAGCAAAGTTGAGAAGTTTTGTTGCATATATATCTATCCATCTGTTGTACTTTTTATATAAACAGAATTAGAAGCTAAATTAAAAATACTATATATTCTGACATTTTCAAATGTATATTATAGTAAAAAGATATTATTAATAATCACTAAAATACCATGTGACTGTTAAAGATAAAGATATACCCACCACAACATGCCTCTGTTCACCAGTGTATTTATTAAAGAGAAGGACACTATCAGAGTGACATAGTATGACTATAGTTGTACACATAGTCTGCTGCTTGATCTTGGAAAATTTATTATTTTTGTTTTCAAACAATCAAGTGAATTATATCTCAAATTGAATTAAAAAGTCCATATTTATTAAAGTAAGCTTCATATAAAACCAAATAAGTGATATCATTGAGGGATGAAATATAGGGTTGCATCATAAGTCAAAGATCAGATTAGAGACGAATTCTCAAAGTGCTTACTATATTCTGGCCCAGTGGAGAGGAAATAAATTAGTGGCTCTTAGCCTTTTAGAGAATAAATCTTCCTTAAATCATGTGGGCTGTAAATCTGTGAAGAAGGATATATATATATATATATATATATATATATATATATATATATATATATATATATATTTAACAAAGTTTGGTGCTATGGAAGAATGAATTATACTATCATATACTACCATATACTACCAAGAATGAATTATACTACCAATAGCTAGATGGTCAATATGGCCTTCCTTAGGAGTTCTCATTTTATTAGAAGCTTAGCTATTAGGAAAAAGAGAGTTTCTACTGTTGAAATGGCAAAAGGAAGCCTGATGGATTGTTAAAAGCACTCAGTTCTTAGGAGATGGATATTGGGGCTAGTAAGCCTGGACTAGACTTACATAATGTTTCTTACATAATATTTTAAACCATTCTATGATTTGCAAGTGACTCACTATAAGCATACTATTAATTTTTATGCTTTAAAATTATATACTACACCATACATTTGAGATATGTAGTTCCCATGTAATTACTATTTATTCTAATCTTTGTTTCATCTGTTTAATAGTGCTTAGTTTTAAAATCTAGCATGAGAATTATGATGGGCTCCAGCATTGGAATTTCTAGTGTTGATGATTGAAAATGTCAGTCTCAAAGGCAATGCATTCTCTTCTAGCCTGTGTTGTATTGGAGGATGCCTCTTTCCTTTTCATTTAACATAGTGAGTTCTACAAGTAATATACATGTTATTAGATGTAATCACTACTCCTGGCTTCTAGCACTTCCTTGTCAAACAAATTAGTAAATTAGAGGTCAAAAGTTGGAGACAGAAACTATCCAAAATGTTTCAACTCAGGATTTGAAACATCATTTTTGGAACATATAACACCATCTTTGCATGGGTGAGTGTGGTTTATGTATATAACAGAGTAAGTCAGAGATACAGGGATTATTTTACATAGAAATGTTAATATTTTAAAAAGATTTATTTATTTATTTTGTGTATATGAGCACACTGTATATATCTTCAGACACACCAGAAGAGGTCATCCAATTCCATTACAGATGGTTGTGAGTCACCATGTGGTGGCTGGGAATTGATCTCAGGAATTCTGGAAGGGCAAACAGTTCTCTAAACCTCTGAGCAACCTGCCCAGCTCCCAAAGTGTTAATTTTTAAAATAGTGCTATATACTTCTTGAGAATTAATACAAGTACTTTGATCATATCCACCCCCACTACTGTCTTTCAGTGTTCCTAAAGACATTCCCCAATAATTTGCCCCTTTCACTAGAATGTCCTTTTTGTAGCCCATTAACTCAATTAGTCCTGCTAGCCTGTGCATGGCATACCACCCAGTAGAGAGTGGACCACATCTCAATGATCACACTGCCAAAGAAACTTACTATCTCTGCTCCTTCTGCCGTCAGTTAAAATCTTCTGGGGTATCTGCATTTGAGCAACTCTCCCTGTCTAAGATGCTCATTCTGCAGGTGACGCCCACTGGTGGAGGTCCAGGAGTATACTAGATGTACTGTATCCAGAGGATATTTCACACCACTATTCTGTCCTCCTGCTTTCCAGCTATTTCTACCTTTCTCTTGTTGTATTTCCTTTGGTGGTTAAGTCCCTGGGAGATTTGGGAGTCTGGTTGGTTGATACTGTTGTTCTTCCTATGAGGTTGCAAATCCTTTAAGCTCCTACAGTCCTTGACCTAAGTTCCAAATTGGGGTCCTCACACTCAGCCCAAAGTTTGGCTGTGGATATCCTCATTTGTATTGGTTCATAACTTTTTTAAAATTTTTTTAAATTTATTTTAAAATCCAGATTTCATTCCCCTCCTGATCCATCCTCTGACTGTTCCACATCCCATACCTCTTCCCTGTCCCCCTGTCTCCACAAGGATGCCCCCACTCCCTACCCCCACCCCACCATACCTCTAAACTCCCTGGGGCCTTCAGTCTCTAGATGGTTAGGTGCATCTTCTCTGACTAAACCCAGACCCAGTAGGCCTCTGCTGTATATGTGCTGGGGACTTTATTTTATTAGATTTTTTTTCTCTGACTCTCTAGTTTTCTGTCTCTCTGTTCTCTGTCTCTTCGCCATCATGTGTACATGTGCATGTGCCCACATGTTTGTATGCATTTGTGTATGTTTGTATGCATTTGTGTGCATGCCTGTTAGAATTTTCATGAAGACTTCAATATCATAACTATTTTTCTTCAGACTACTTTTCGTGGTTTAATTTTGGTTTATCACATGTGGCAAGTAATTTATCCTTATCATTACATCATTCATTTCAGAGAAGTAAAAATTTTAAGGCTTTGTTTTAGAATCTTCTACTGTTCACTGGCATCTTTGGTATCATTTCTATTTTCCCTTCTAATTTCATTATTTGTAACCTTTCTTGTAATCAATTTAGGTAGGATTTTATCAACTTTTCATCTTTTCATTGAATTCTTACTAGATGTAAAGCTATAAATTAGTAGATAGATTTGTTGTATATAATTCTCTAGCTTAGAAGTTTTAGTATATCAGAGCTCGGGGGAGGGGGAATCATTCTATTCCTTGTGTTGCTTAATTTAATATTATTCTATGCAGCTACATTAAAGTGTGACTTACCATTACTTTTTGCAGCTTTAAATACCTTTTCATAATATTTTTTCTTCAGTGTTTCTATTGGTTTAATATTAAATGTTCTGGGTAGTTTCTTTTCTGGTCTTATTTCATCTTTTATATGTCTCTTGAACCTCTATGGACATCTATTTCTCTATATTTAAAGAATGTCCTTTTACTTAAAGTATTTTCTATGTCTTTGACATAGTATTCCTTTTCCCATCCTATGACATAATTCAAAGATTTGGACTTTCTTTTTTCCAAAACCCCTGCATAATCTGGATTTTTGTCTTCAAATTAATCAATGTCCTGTCCTGTATGATCTAACTCCGATATCTTGCTTTCATTCTCAAGTCCATTTTTTCCTACATAATCTCTGTGTTTGTCCACCCTATAATTAGGCATCTCTGGCATAATTCAAGCCTGCCACTACTATTGTAGAAGTCTGTGTGCCTGGGCATCTAACTCAGGATCATCTCTAGACTTTTCCACAATATGTTGTGGGAGCTATGTGCCAAGTACCTTCCCTTGTTTCAACTCTAGGTCCTTTCTTAGGTCCATATCCACTCTGGTGGATTTCCACAGATGGAAAGTCTAACATGACAACTCAGTATGCGTCCTCAGCAATAAGGTCAAATGGGCATTCTTTTATAAAAGGGTGCTTTGAAAGTATAGATGTGTAAATTAAAATTAATCACATTGTAATATATTGATACAAAAGTGCTAAGAGGTATGTGGTAGAAATGTTTTTGACAGTTGGGCAAACAGGATTTATACTACAAAAAAAAAAAAAAAGAAATACTTGTTGCAAATGAAAACTAAGCACAACTTGGTACAAGTTGTTGGTTCTTAACTTATATTAAACTGAACATTAAAATGCACTAATTGGCTTCGGAATAATTCATAGAAAAACCAAATACATATAAGTGTAAGTTCCTTTAATTGGTTTGTATGCTGTCTTCCTCTAATATTTTTTCATTAGGTTATGAAGGTGAAAATCTTATGAAGATCTTAAAAGACATTGAAAGCAGCACAGAAATCATGCTGGACAGGTGGAAGTTTGAAGTCACACCCAACGACAAAGATGAGAAAGGAGACCCCGTGCCTTACAGCATCATCAATAACTACTTTTCCATTGGCGTGGTAAGATTTGTCATTAAAATCTTTTTTTTTTATATATTTTTGCTTGTCTTAAATATCAATGAAATATCTGAATCTATGAAATTGTACAGATTATAAACAATTTATGTTAACATTTTGTTAGGAAATGCTTTTTTTTTCAAAATTTACTTACTTATATTTATAGCCAAGAGTGTTCTGCCTGTCTGTCTATCTGTGTACTTCCTGTGTTCCTGGTACCCATTGGGGTCAGAAGAAGGTATTGTATCTCTGTGGTGAACTGCATTTACAGATGTTTATGAGGCATAATGAGGTGTGACAAATTAAACCCAGGTCTTCTAGAAAATTATCCAGTGCTCTTAAATGCGGACCCATCTCCCTCCACCCTAGAAATGCTTGTTCTGTTGCATAATAATATGGCTTAAAATTCATTTAAAGGGAGACTATCAGCAACTGATAAATTTCATGACTCAAAGGAAAATACATCAATTCTGGCTTGACTGTTTCTGTTACCAAATGGAGGTTTGAATGATGGATAGCATATGCATACATTGTTGATTGTAAGAAGCATTCATGGAAATATATAAAACGTATCTTAAATAATCAAAAGCAAAAAAAAAGTATATCACACACCTCCAATATCTTAGGGTATATGTTCCATTCTAAAATGTCAGAGTGAGGAAATACTGGATCAAGCAAGACCAAAATCAGGCTGAACAAACCACAAACTCAGCATCTTTATGTCTGATGTCAACGCTCTCCAGATCTCCACCTCCTTTCATCTTTGTTGCCTGCAATACAACTCTTTCTCCTTGGCTGGTTCCACTCACTCTTAATAGCTTTCATAGACACATATCCAATGGCTCTGGCATCACTAATATATTGGGTTATCCAACACACCGTCAACTTTGAAGCTTCTTCTTCAAGTGCCTAGATTCACACATGAATTTTGGGATTCCTCCAAAGGGCTTGGGTCATTTGTCCAGCTCTGCCCCGTATAGCACTCTAGGCTCTGGTTGACTCCACTTCAGTGCTGCTGCCATTATTGGTGATTATCCCACAGCACTGGCATCTCCAATGCACTAGAGTCTTCTACTGCAAATAGACCTCATCAATAGCCTCTCATAGGCTCCCTTCATAGTGCCAAGCCTCAGTTTATTTGCATGACTCTTTTAGTTCTGTGCTGTCAACTACAAATGACTCTGCACCTTCACCAATAGCCTTCCCTGGCCTCTTACAGTGCAAAGCCTCAGCTTTCCATGACCGTTTCATGCCTTCAAAACCTGTACCATCTGGGTGATTCTTACCCATTATGAAGTGCAGCTGCAGCATGAGGTAAAATGTTGGCTATCTCTAGAACACAGAGTTAGAGTTAGTTCACAGAGTTTCCTTGTGCTCTATGAAAACACTTACCAGAACATTTAACTTCAGTGGTGCTGATCTCTCCATAATCTCTGTTAATTTCTTGGCTCTAACTAACCAGCATGATTTGACCCACTAGTTCCTTCTATTCCTAAGTCTAAAGCTAGAGTCACATAGCTGAAACTGCAGAGTTCTGCAGCTTACTGGTGCTGGAACATGATTTTACTACATCCTTGTTTTATTACACCCTTCATTGCCTGAGCTTGGATGTCTTGGAACTTGCTCTGTAGATTGACTTTGAACTCAGAGATCTGCATGGCTGTGTAGCCTGAATGTTGGGATTAAAGGCATGTAGAACCATCCCTGGATTTCTTTTCTTCATCAAGAACATGCTCTGGGCAAGATTGGCCTTGAATTCAGAGATGTGCTTCCCTTTGTTTTCTGGGCTTAAAGGTGTGCACCAACTTGCCTGGGCTAAAGCTTTTCATGGTCACTGTTACTCAAGATCTAGATCAAAATCCTGTCTTCTAGTATGAAGATATGCATCACAAATATACCCTCTATTTCTGAATTGTAGTTCATTCCAGATTAAAAGTCCAAATGAAAACAATAACCAGGTAATATATCACCTAACATGACACATCTATTCCTTGTTAAACTGCATACACAAAAGCTTGTCTAGTAGGGATTTTGCCTGGAATTCACAACTTCCTTACTCTGTTTTTCTTCTTGAACAGAGGATTCAGTTCCTATACACTTCTTGCTGCCCCTTTATTACTTGAAACATACATTTCATAACTTTCCTCTCAAGGCTTGCTATGCTATGCTTGATCAAAATGCTCTTTATGAGAGTAAACTAGAGGATGAAGTCTGTCTGGGCTTTTCTGAGACTTCCTTTCTCTCTCTCTCTCTCTCTCTCTCTCTCTCTCTATATATATATATATATATATATATATATATATATATAATTATTATTATTATTTTATTTATATTCCAAATGTTGTACAGTTTCCAGGTCCCCCCATCAAGAGCTATTCAACCCATCGCCTTCTCCTTTGCCTCTGAGAGGGTGTTCTCCCCACCCTCCTCCCCCTCCTTACTCTCCCACACCCCCTATGATTTTATAAGGGATTACAGCTAAGTGATTAGATGAATCTGAGAGGAAACTTTAGAACTCTGTACTTTTAACATTGTAAAGAGTGCTATAAACTATGGGACTTGTGAAATTGTACTAAGTGTATTTTGCATTATGCTATGCTATGACTAGATATGGCCCACTAGAATCATATGCTTGAACAAGCCTATAGGGGCCAGGGAATAGAATATGGTGGTTTGAATATCCTTGGGAGTGGCACCATTAGGAGGTGGGCCTTGTTGCGGTAAGTGCTGGAAGAAGTGTATCACTGTTGGAGTGGACTTTCAGACCCTCCTCCTAGCTGCCTGAGCCATGGTCTACTCCTGGCTTCCTTTAGATGAAGATGTAGAACACCATGTCTGTCTGCACACTGCCTTGCTTCCAGCCATGATGATAATGGACTGAACCTCAAAAACTGTAAGCCAGCCCTAACTAAATGTTGTCCTTTATAAGAAAGGAAAATATATTTGCCAGGCACTAGCATAGCCTCTCAAGAGAAGTGGATGCTCACATTCATCTATTGGATGGAACACAGGGCCCCTAATGAAGGAGCTAGGGAAAGTAACCAAGGAGGTGAAGGGGTCTGCAACCCTATAGGAGGAATAGCAATATGAACTAACCACCAGTACCCCCCCCCCCGGCCACCAGAACTGTGTCTCTAGTTGCATATGTAGCAGAGGATAGCCTAGTCAATGGGAGGAGAGGCCCTTGATCTTGTGAAGATCATATGCCCTAGTACAGGGGAATGAGAGGGCCAAGAAGCAGAAGTGGGTGGGTTGGGGAGCAAGGTGGTAGAGGGTATAGGGGACTTTCGGGATAGCATTTGAAATGTAAATGAGGAATATATCTAAGAAAATAAAGAAAAGAAAATATATCTTATTTTTGCATCTATGGTACAAATATTATAATATCCAACTTAGAATATGTGACATAGCTGCACCTATTGTCAATTTCTTAATAAATGAAATGTGTAATTTCATTTCTCTTTAAAATCCTGTGCATACAGAAAATTAGTGTTTGTCAAAAATTATACGAAAGAGAATTCTTAAAACGCTCACATTTTACATATAGCCAATAATTTAAAAAAATTGAAATAAGTTTTGATAATATTATATTTTATTTATTTATTTCCACACAATGCAAATATTTCTCTGGTATACACACACTAATACTTTATAAAAAGCATTGGTTTATTCTCTTACATTAATAGCCAAACTACTACGAAATATAGTTTTATTGAATTTCTCATCAGGATGCCTATCAATTTACCTTTGCACTGTTGTTTCTATTACACATATAAATTGTATATGTAATTAGATATATAAAACAGGAAATACTGACATTAATAAATGCCAATCTTTAAATGACAGAAACACTGTGGTCATTGCAAGAAAAATATAATATATTTGATCCTATTATAGGAAGTCCTACTATGTACATTCAGGTGAGAAATACAAAGTTTAACAACTTTTTGTATTAATAATTTATATATCATTTGACACAATCCTTTGAACAACATTTAATCATTAATGACTTGAAGAGATTTTTCCTGAGTCTATAATATTTTATCAACTACATAAGAATTCTGGTGTTCAGCTATAGATGCTTTTCCAAGTACAAAACTATAATAGAGCCTCTCCTGCCTCTAATATTTACGTTTCACCAACATTTCAAAACTAAGACATCATGAGTTACATCATCTTCTGCACTGGAATTCATCTTTTAGCCAGAATTTGAAGCTGAATACAAATAGCTTAAGTTGTATTAATGCACTTTTCAAAAATATTGCTAGGTAATCCATTATAAGCACATATGACATTTTATTGGTTCCTCAAATCAACTAGTGTATATTTTGAATGTTTCTCCTCTTAAGATTATGAATAATAGCTGTTACTTGATATGTAAAGAGCTTGAAAACCATTGGGATATATCATTATACAGAATGTAGTGTTGTGTTTCATAAAGATATTTACATTGTATATAATATGTACTTTGACCATATACACCCATAACCTGGTTTCATTTCCTGTTCATCTTCTTGCTTCCCACAGATATTTTCACTTGATTCATTTACATATGGAATTTTACATACCTATGAAAATTCTAGGAATCATGCAAAACACACACAAGAGAAATTGAGTAATGCTTGTCTTCTAGAGTCTGAGCAACTTACTCAATATGGTAATACTTAGTTGTTTCCATGTTCCTGGAAGTGTTATAAGTTAATATTGTTTAATCAGCTGACAGTCTCCTATATAATAGACTACAGTGAAGAGTATATGTTTTAATTTTTTTTTCTTTGATAGAACTGTCATACAAAATATCTACTTAAGGGAGAAGGGATTTTTTGTTTGTTTGTTTTGTTGTTGTTGTTGTTGTTGTTTGCTTTTTTTTTTTACAATGACTGCATAATCCAATATAACAAGTCACACTGCAGCAAGAACTGCGTTCCTTGTCATATTCCATCCATAGTTTGGAAGCAGAAAGCCATGAATTCCTGTGTTCTGCTAGGTTCTACCTTTCTGATCAGTTAGATTCCTCAGCACATGAAATAATGATGCCCACATCATGGATATGTCTTAGTACTTCAATGAATCCAGCCTTTATACTCCTTCATAAGCATTCCCAGAGGGAAATCTAATAAAGACAATTCCTCACAAGCATGTCAGGAGTCCCTTCTGACAAGTGATTTTAGATTTCATCAAGTTCATGAAAAAGACTTTACCAAGAAAACTTCATCCCTTGTTATCTTGACATTTGAAGTCATCTCTTTGAATCGTATACTTCCCCCACCATGTCGTCTGCAGGCTCTCCATCACCTCCTAATATAGAATGTATTCAGACCAACATCAAGTTACCTTACTCTTCAGCAGTTCCAAAAAGTTCTAAAGTCCTTTTCTGAGACTCATTGCAATTTATTAACTGTGGTCTCAAAGTATTAAAAATAATTGCATAGTTCACATAGACAATGGTACATGACACATGGTCCCATTAGAAAAAGTGATCATTGAGTCATAGCAAGAAAAAATCCGAACTGAGAAAGAATGATAACCAGCTGTGCAAACATTAAACACTGCACTCAGTGTCTGGTATCTAACTCACGATGTCATCATATATGCTCCAAAGTGCAAGGTAGTTCAACCACTCCAGTGCTGCTTCCTAAGGCACTTGTAGCATATCTCTTCAGCTGACTCCTTTCCACAATTGCAGATTTTCTCAGTATAACTCCCATAATCTTGGCATCTCTAATATTTTAAGGTCGCTATTAAACTTAAGTTTAATCTTCACAGCTTCAGAGAGTAGCTCCCTTTGGCCTCCTTCCAAGGAAGCCAATCATGCCTGGGATTATCATCTCCCTGTAACAGTACAATGAGACGTTCAGAATCTCAATCCTGTATCATTCATGCATCCAATACTAGCTCTATGTGGACATGGCTGACAAGTTTTGCTGCCTGCTTGCATGGAGCCTGCCCCAATCTGGACTTAGAGCTGTAGGATTTTGCATATCTTGGTGGCTCAAGATGCAAAAATCATCTTCCTAGGCACTCATTTTTCAGCAGGGAGCCTCTTTCTGATGTCTTCAACTCAAGCTATCTGCTATCACATAAATTTGCGTTTTCACAGGTTGGAACTTTAATGGGTAGGTTTCACCCTCTGGTACCTTTCCTGTTGGCCCAGTGCAGGGAATGAAGTTGGTCTTTCACAATTATAAATGCTTTGTTTTCTGTATTCTTCTTTGCTACAATAAATTTATTCACAAAAACTTTCATCAAGAAATCTCACATTTTACTAAGTTTCTTTTTTCTTTTTCTCCTGCTATCTCTCTTGTCTACTACACATTTGAATAAGAGAACAGAGTGACAACCATGCCACAGCCTGGTTTTAATGCTTCTGGATATTTCTTTTACTAAAGAAGTAGATCTGTTAATTCGGTATTCATTTTGCTCCATTTTTAAGGTCATTGATCAAATGAAGCCAGATTCTTGACCATAGCATATTTACTCTACTCTTAAACCACTTAAGCAATACTTTCACTGTGTGCTTTTGCCAGCACTTTCATCTTTCAAGGTCCTGGCTGTATGGTCCATTTATTTCTGGTTGCAGAATGTTAGGGATTTTTTAGCAAGCAGCTGAAATGTCTCATATTCCTCTCACAAACCAGTTCCACAGGCCTAAGAAGTCCACAGTCACATTGATTACAACAATAACTATGGTACCAGTTCTCTCTATCATTACTTGTTTTCTCGTGACCAGGTAAGGCAAGAAGTCCAACTTTAGAAATGGTTTATCTTGGCTCACAGTTCAGAGGCTTAGACTCTCATAGCAGAAAGGTCCCAGAGGAAAGAGTAACTCTGAATAATAATAAGAAGAATGCAAGTTTAGCACTCACTGCTGAGATTGCATCCATAGGCAGGAAACACAGATATGTAAACACTTGCCTAAGATCACATTCTCCATTTTATTCAGTATGATTCTCACCACATGATAACACATTGTTTCAGTGGTCTGACAGTTCCCAAATATTCATCTTATTAGATGATTTATATATTTACTTCTGTGTCTATTTTTCCATAAATGTATAATACACGTTCTTATTCTCTCAGTACTTTTCTCAATATATAAAAATTGTGGCCAGGTGTTGGTGGTGCACGCCTTTAATCCCAGCACTCGGGAGGCAGAGGCAGGCAGATTTCAGAGTTTGAGGCCAGCCTGGTCTACAAAGTGAGTTCCAGGACAGCCAGGGCTATACAGAGAAACCCTGTCTCGAAAAAAACAACAACAAAAAAATGTATCTAACATATCATGATAATTCTGTATTGTCTTTCTTCCAAATGATCAAAGTTGTTATGTCTCTGTATTGGATTGTTTAATGGCTCACTTGTGAACATTTCCTCCCTTGTACTATATAGATGCTTATTTTAAATTTTTCTTTTTTAGATAGCTGGTGCCAACATTGTTGAGCAGAAGTTATACTTAGCTATTTATACTTCTCTTTCTCTTTGTTATTATGAGTCCATATGTCTTTGTGTGTATGTGATTATGTGTGTATGTATGAAATAAAAAATTAGACAATTGTGTTAGCTTTGGAATTTTATTCCAAATTCTGTGTCTTCTGTTCATGTACAAATTCATATTTAAATAGTTATATAAAAATATCTATAGACCTTATTAATGTGTAAGTGGCCCAGAGGTCAGGTAGAGCCCTCAGGCAGCTAGGGATATGTAGTAGTTTATTATATTCCAATATATGAATCTTATTCCTGAGGTTACCTGTTGAATTTCTAGCTAGATTGTGGTTGCTTGTCCCTCATCAGCTTCCAAAAATCAGGTTAGATGTGACACTCACATTCCCCTTTCCTTTGCCTTACAAATCATCGCAGCATCACATAAATCTTATGCCACAGATTTGCTCTGGCTTCCAGTTACTTCACATGGAGTAATTTCCCTTAGAGTGGATAGATCATTTTATAGCTTGCCACACCTTGGTGGTAGTACAACAGCCATGAAACTGAGTGTATGGAAGTAGACCCAGTACTAGTGTTTTTAACCGTCATGTACTTTTTCCTGAGTAAACAAGTCACTAGTGGTTATATGGCTTCCCATTGAATTTCTAATCTCTTTCAATGCTGTAAAATTTCTTCTGCTTCTGGAGACAAGCAAGACTGTTATGAGTGAGAAAAGTAGTGAGGGACCACTGTGCAGGTCATAAAGTCTCTCAACTCAATAGTTATAATGAATAGTCTAGGGTAAAAATTATTTCTAGTATTAAGATTGAAAAATTCTGACATGATGAAAATGAACATTTTAACAAAAAGTTTAATGTAAGGATAAGTAAAAATAGTTTTATTAAAGGAAAATATTTATAAATTTATGAACAAAAATTTAGTTGTGAAAAGAAAATCATCAAAACCCAAGCTAAATAAACTGAATTAAAGTAAGATATAGCATAAGGCAGAGAATAACCATGAGAAAAAATAATATTGTCTAAATCAAAATATGAGTCACTGAAACAATTATTTAAATATATTATGAAATAATTTCATCAAATATTATAAGAGAATTGCAAATAGATAATTTAGAATGAAAAACAATCTAAAAATTAATAAAAAATATTTAAAACATGTCCTGGTACTTTTGAATACGTTTGATGCAGCATCACATGGGGTGCAGTGTGTGATAATGGGGCTCTGTTTTTGAAAGATTTACATATCCACAGGTGTACAGTACCAGTTCCACAGTGTCATCAGTGTGTTGTCAGAGTAACAAACTTGATGGACAATTTATGCTTCATTGTGTTCTTCACAAAGTACCTTGTAGGCAGCCTGAAGCTTGGATTTTTCTTTCATGTCAATATCTTAAGCTATTCTTGAGTATATAAGTCATAAGTTTGGACTTGGGCATTTAATCAGTAGTACAGTGTTTGCTAAGCCAGTGTGTTTGCTCATGGGCTGTTATTAGCATGGAAAAGAAAAAAAGAAAGAAAGAAAGAAAGAAAGAAAGAAAGAAAGAAAGAAAGAAAGAAAGAAAGAAGAAAGAAAGAAAGAAAGAAAGAAAGAAAGAAAGAAAGA
>NC_034596.1:36404582-36416609 GCF_900095145.1 Mus pahari
AGAGAGAGAGAGAGAGAGAGAGAGAGAGAGAGAGAGAGAGAGAGAGAGAGAAGCAGTAAGCTTAGACACTGTCAGCTTGACTTTTGATGTTTTTTCCTATTTACTCAAATCTGTAGAATATGATCTAAAAAAATACTACCACAGTGGTTCAACAATGAAAATATATTTGTGTAGTATTTGCAATGTACTAGATGTTTACAGTAAAAAATGAATACCACATTTCTATTGTCTAGGCTTGAAGGATGGTACCATAAGAAAGCACTGCTAGAAGATGATGAACAGTTCCACACTAAAAGCCTGGGATTAGAAACATTAAGAAACTTAACTTGAATACAAGAAATTATTCTGATTTTCTACTTGTCTAACCATACATAATGTTGTTTTGCAGAAAGAAATTTTCTAGAAATCCTGTCATGTAGGAGTTCATATATGCCATTAACCAATGGATGCAAAACTCTAAATAAAACACTTGGAAACTCACCTGTAAAGCACATTAAAAAATTACCCACAATGATCAAGTCGACTCCATCACAGTGGTTCAGTGATGGTTCAAACATGAAAGTCAAAAACTGTAATCCAACTCATAAAGAGGATAAAAGTGAAAAAAGAGAATAAAAATAATGTAAAGATGCCTAAGTCAAAATTAAGGTCTTCTGGAAACAAGTGCTATGCTAAAATCTCTAAATAGTGACTGTCACCTTGACACCTCTGAGTCAAACGGGTGCTGAAAACCAGGGTACCTGGTAGCTGGAGTCCTGATATTATGTAAGTTCCACAGATATGCTTAGTACAGCAATTGCTGCCAGGTAGGCTGAGTACACACGGAGATTCTAAGAAATATGTCTGGTACTCAGCACATCTGTTCAACTCAAAGCTCAAAATGTAATTGGACCTTGTAGAAGAAAACATACCAAACCTGAACAAGTAAGTAAAGGAAAGGGAGGGAAAGAGAAAAGGGGATATTTAGTAATATCATAGAAATTAGATGAATAGACAAATAGAGATTGGTTATCAAACTTACTCTTTTTTTGTTTGGTTGGTTTTGGTTTTGTTTTTTTCAAGACAGGGTTTCTCTGTGTAGCTCTGGCTGTCCTGGAACTCACTCTGTAGAACAGGCTGGCCTCAAACTCAGAAATCCTTCCTCTGCCTCCCAAGTGCTGGGATTAAAGGCGTGCACCACCACGGCCCAGCCAAACTTACTCTTAAATCAAACATTATATAGCCATAATCTTACATTGATAACAATCTTTATAATTGATACAAATTGAAGTTATAATGTCTCACAATGATATAGAATTTGCATATTGATATAGGATTGATGTTTTCATTGGTATAAATCTATATATTGATATAATATTTGAAATTAATATTGTTACTCTTAGATAGCACTATGCGTATGTAACTCAATTAAAAATACAAATGTTTGGCTCATTCTTTCTAATAGCTGCTATTACAAACTGTTTAGGATTAATAACATAAGTTAAAAGGCCAGATAGCAAACTCCTAGTTATCTTAGATTCTGATTCAGTTATAATAAAGTGTTTCCAATTTACTCAAATAGAAATGTCTAGATAAGGTTTAAAAGTTCAGATATACTTTACAGGGTAGATAGTCTTCAAAAACCTCAGAAATTCACAGAATGTGACATTTAATGTCATTTCATTATTAAGGATCATTTAACCATGAGACATGACTGCTCCTGACAGCTTCCCCTTCATGGTTCAAAGAAGATGTTGAACATCTTTACCTCAAGATAACCATTGGACAGAAATTGCCTATATCATCTAATGACCAAATACTGTCCAAAAAGGACAAAAAATTTTGAGATTGTCAACTGCTAAGCTCTTCTAATACAGGATAAGCTAGTCCTTCATAGGTCCTGCTTCATCTCAAAGTCTGTCAGATGGTTCTGAGCCAGAAGGCTGAAGACAGATGCTCCAAGGTTGTAAGGAATAGGGGCTGTGCAGGTAGTCAGCTCTCTCTACCGTTCTTTAAGTTCTAAAAGCTATGTTTGGTGCTTCCAATATACTCAGGTAATATTTAATTTGTCCTTGTATTTCTGACAGGGTTAAGAACTAGTTCTAGTCTCATAAACAAATTTAAGTTGTTTAACATTAAGAGATGTTTTATTTTGACAGTCAAAAGATTTCAAGTTTCAAAAGATGCTATATTTTGACAGTCATTTATATATGTTATATATATAATATCTGTGAATAACTTGTATATATTTATTTGTATACATTTCATTTTTCTATTATATAAATAATTACTATAGATTTGAAAGGATGGTCTTCAGATGGTGATACAAAATAAAATCAGAACATAATTCAGGCATAGAATAGTACATTCTTTAAGTTAGGGTAGGTGGTAGAGCACTTTATCTAAATTGACAAATAGGAAAAACTAGATGTTAAGTGTATATTTTACCATTTACATAATTGTGAGTATTGTGTTCAATTTATATTCGAGAGAAAAGAGCCCTTTAATTGGACAAAAAGGAGGAAATGTTGTGGGTTACCCCGGTGCTGTTTGTATTCTGATGTTAATTCTGCTTCTTCACGAGGGGCCGCCCCCAAGAAGTAGGTCACATACTCAGGTGACCTTAGGGAACCTTTACCCCATTCTGACTGGTCAAATAAAGGCCAGAGCTGATGATTGGGCAGTGGAAGGGAAAGGTGGGACTGCAGGAAAAAGAGAAAGACAGAGAAAGAAGAGGTGGAAGGAAGATGGAACAGAACAAGATGGCCTGGAGAAGCTGTAAGTAGCAAGGGGTCTCAGATGAGGACTACATTAGTATAGTGATGAATCTGCCCGATCTACGCATATAACTTGTAAATATAATTATGGGCTATGTGTTCTTATATGGGCCTAAGAAATTACCACAACAGGCAACTGGCAACCAGCATAGGAAAGCTACAGATTTATTCTAATAATTCTTTATAGAAATTACTAAACACAAAAATCTTAGTATTGATTCTTACATAAAATGATATGAGTTGAGAGACAATAGCACCGCTATGATTATACTATAGTAATTATTTATATGATAGATGAAATGTATACAAATATATATATATATATATATATATATATATATATATACAAGTTATTCACAGATATTATATATATAACATATATAAATGACTCAAAATATAATTATATGTGACTACACACATACACAGATATGTCAAACTATTTTGTCATATGTATGTCAAAATATTTTAAGTGAATAGTTTTCCTTTTTTTCTTTTTTCGTTCTTCTCTCATACAATACATGCTGAATTCTCCTTCCACTACTCCCACTACCTTCCCATCCTTTCTTTCCCTTAGATCAACTTCTCCTCTTTTTTCCTTCAGTATAGAATAGGCTTTCCTGGGGAATCAGTCAAACATGGCGTACGAAGATACAATAAGATAGGGATATTCCAAGTCTGGGCAATGTTACCAAGTAGAAGGGAAAGGGTCATAAAAGCAGGCAAAAGTGTCAGAGATAACTTACCCACCTTAGTTGGAGTCCCACAGAAACCCCAAGCTTAACAGTCATTCAGAGGATCTAGCACAGACCCAGGAAGGTTCCATGATTATAAGCTCTTTTCTAAAAGATTAGGCAGAGATAATGGAAATCAAACTTGAATTTAGAGTATTTAAAATGTTATATAGAATTTGTCACAGTATGGTTCAAGCAATCTATACAATAGAAACAATTATAGATTCAATGTTAGTTTTTTGTTAGTTTAGGTTGTATGAACATTATGAATGAGTAATATATTCACTTCATTTTACCCTCTTCTTCCCCTCCCCAGCCCTTCCTTACCACCTCCAATACATTTACTGGCCTATTAAAATCCATGGCATGTGTGCACCCATGCACACACACACACACACACACACACACACACACATTTGTATATGTTGTGTGTGCTTGTGTATAACACGTACATACAAGCAACAGTAAATGAACTTAGCAGTATGTTAAATATATATAAATACATATATATGTATGTATATGTATACATATATATTCATACATATAAAACACAATTCTGAGTCCATTTACTGTAGTATATATATATATATATATATATATATATATATATATATATCTTTTAGGGCTAAAACTGCATGTCGGATAATATGTCATATGTATATCATACATATACACACATACATGTATGTATACATGTATGTGAACATAAATATATAAAACTTATAGGGTCCCTCTCTGAAGAATCCTGATTCTCTCTTTCAGAAGCCTGTAACTCTTCATCTAGGAGTGGGTCGTGCAAGAGTTTACCCATCCACATTGTTATCTCAGCTGATGTTGCCATTTTCTGGTTTATATCAGGCAACCATACTGTTGAGACCTCATATATGTCATTTCTAGAAGAAACAATCTCACATCCAACTTCTTGATCATTTGACTCTTACAATCTCTCAACCCCCTTTTTTGAGATGTTCTTTGAGACTTAAGTATTGTGTAGTTGTGTGTGCGTGCATGTGTGCAAGTGAATAAAAATATACAAACACTGGTTTAAATATAGAGTTGCAAACATACAAGAAAGTTAAGGTATACTCAATAGTGAAAGAACTTAAAAAGACAAATTCTAATTACATATGAACCCAGTTTTATCCCCCCACCATAATGAATGGAATATACAAACAACTGAAATAGCTATTTCTTAGAAGCGAGAGAGGGAAGGGGGTTTAATAAATAGGAAAAGACTATAGAAACTAGTTAATGATCTTGAAATTTGGCACTTGCTTTTAAGCAGTCATTCTGAGAAATGGAACCATTTCCAGGGATCTGAAAAATCTGAAACTTTATGCAGAGGGAGAGAACTGTTTCTGTGCCTGTCTTCAGGGTGGAGGCAGAAAACAGATTTGTTCAAATTCTGAGTTACTGTTTCCAGTACCCACAGATCTTCTCACAATGGATGCCAGGTGACTCCAATACTTCTCAGGTCTAAGAGGTTCCTGGTTGATCGAAGAATCTGATTCTCTACTGTCATGTTTTTAAGAACCATTGATTCATCTTCAGCCTCCCAGTTCTCTCTGGGTCAATCTGAAAAAGGTCAAAATTCAGGATTACCCAGATCCTAATCAGAATTCAAACTAGCAACTTCTAATTAGGTTACACACACACACACACACACACACACACACACACACACACACACAGAGAGAGAGAGAGAGAGAGAGAGAGAGAGAGAGAGAGAGAGAGAGAACAACAAATAAAACAAAAATAAAATTCCACTACCAATGAACCACTGATCTTAGTATATAGCTGAAGTGTGTGTGTGTGTGTGTGTGTGTGTGTGTGTGTGTGTATGTAGTTGCTAGAATGGGGGAAAATTATCTTATTGATACTTTGAGGATAAATTCTCGAATTTTTAAGATATTTAAGAAAGAAAGTTAATATGGGGAGTTCTAATGTTTATTTTTCATAGATAACAAAACTTTCCATCGAAAATAAAATTATATCCAAAGGAAACTTACCAATACATGTGAATGTCAAAGATACAAATAAATAAATCAGCAAAGCTAGCAATCCAAGGCCCTAGGATCAATTCTCCAGCACCTNGGGGGGGGGGGGGGGGAAAGCAATGACCACAGCATGACCATTGATGGTTTGTTTTATTATCATGGAAATGAACCAGAAGCGTCATATTTATTTAATTTAAAGAGAAGTGTGGGTTGTTAACTTTTATTATTAAAAATTATGGGTGGTGCTGGAGAGCTGGCTCAGNAGTTAAGAGCACTCACTGCTCTTCGAAAGGTCCTGAGTTCAATTCCTAGCAACCACATGGTGGGTCAAACCATCTGTAATGAGATTCAATGCCCTTTTCTGGTATGTCTGCAGATATGGATAGTGTACTCATATAAATAAAATAAATTATTTAATATTTAAAAGACAATTATGGTATAAATTCATATGACACATACTGTATCATATACAAATCCATTGTTAGCATGGTCTTCATTAGAGGATTATAGTAGCATTCCAAATACTATTTTGATAAGGTGAAAGTATTCTTCAACATTATTTTAGTCAAGACTGTTAGAAAGTGAATTAATTAAGTGATAAGCAATGTAATACTGTATCTGTGTGTATATATATATATATATATATATATATATATGAAAAACACATATTTGTTGTTATTTTGATAAATGTATATTGATAAAAAATTAATCCAGAAAGCAGGATATGTTAATAACTATTGTATAGGCACTTTTACTTAGAAGTGATAATTTTTATATTAATATTTATTTTATTTTTTATTTCAATAAACCTAAACTATATATAAAAATACTATGTTTTAGTTTTAATAAGAATGTTAGCCTGGGTGAATGAGAAAACAGCATAAGGTTATAAAATAAGACCATAATAATAATAAATACTAATAATAATGATATATGTCTTATTTTATGAAAAGATTTAATATTATCACAAGGATTAGTCTTCCAGAAAAATTAATTTCCACATTTGGATCACTGCTACTGAGAATTATAATGGGATTGGTGGTCCTTTTAATTAACTGTAGTTTGTAACTGGATGATTGCCATAATAATTTTCTGTAATCATGTACCCACAATGGTGACTGTTTTTCTCAAATGCTAAATACTGCTAAGTAACTGTAGCTCTTATACTGTGGTAGAAATACATAATAGAACTGAGTAGAAAGTGAAAGTAAATGAAGCTACCAAATTCAGATAGAACATCATATTAACATATGCTAAAATTCCAGATCACTAGATAAGATCGAAGAAAACAATAACAGGTGTGACAGAACTATTTATTCATTTGAATAGAAATAAATTTAAGTTTCATCCTCCTGTTATGTGTGATATACATCTTGAATGTACTTTCATTTATATAGGAGAAATTTGTCTGAGGCAAGGAGAAAGTCTCACATGTTTAAAGGTGAAATATATTATGTTTTCCATGGTGCATTTAATAACACACTAATACATAAATGTCTCAAAAATATATATAAACATGACATTAATAAACTAGAATACACAATTTTATGTTATCACTAAATGAAAGTTCCTGGAGGGATAGCTCTTTGGTTGAAGGTTCATGTTGCTCTTACAGGGGACTTGGGTTCAGCTAAAAGTACCTATATTGTGGCTTATAACCATCCCTAACTCCATTTCCAAAATATTTATCACACTTTTCTGTCAGAGTCCTGCTCAAGCAGGGTTCTGGAACCTGAAGACAGATGTGTGGTGTCCTCACACAGTGTCCTCCTGTTGATATTCAAGCAAGTGGCCTGAAATATCTTCAGGTGTCTTTATTTACACACAATCCTGCTCACCTGAGCAGTGACATAATTTGGTTATTTTATTAAAAGAAATCATAACATCGGCATTATAAAAATCCCATCATTACAAAAAAAGAAAAAGCCCCAGTAGTTTCCGTTCCTCCTTCTCCCCCTTCCACTGGGTCAACCACCCCTAACCTTACTTTGACCTATCAAGCACAATTTGGCAATCTAAATATAAATGTCTAGTCAGGCACATTCTGTTAACCCAAATGGTAACAAATGTGCTTACACAGTTGTGTAAGGTGAGACACAGATTAAACATTTGTAGGTATCAGTCCATTCATCAAAGAGCACCCTCTGTCATAATACTTCTTTAATTGTAGGCAGAATTGTACCAAGCAACCATTCCTGATATGCACCTATCAATTCCTGAAACGATCTTTCCATGAACCATTGTTAAGTCTCTGCTGATCAGACATATCTTTTTCAGAACAGTTTATACAAGAAGGACCCACTGTCCTCCACACACAGGCTTATGCAGTGGTACTGCGGCTGCTTCTCTAGGGACATGATTATATGACCCCCAAATACCCAGGTTTAATGGTCACATATGCCAGATAGATAAATGCAGAAAATGCTGGAAAGAGTTGTGAGAGAAACATATAGAATCATTCCCAAGGTTTTCAGCTTGCATGAGGTCAGCCTTGCTCACAACCCACAATGTGAAACTAAATATTGCTATGAGTGTAAACAGCATAGCAAAAACAAGAAGAACTTGTAGCACACACGATCAAGGTAGTAACCATAGAGGCCACAAAATTCACCACAGGTCCTTGAAGAATGGGAATGGGATTCCATGATCCTTGCAACAGTAGAGTGCAAATGCCTCTCCATAGCTCTTGCCACTATAGAGACCCAGCAGCAAAGCATTCACATGATCTCTGCAGATAATTCATGGCCACAGCAACTCTCCTTCCTCCTCCTCCTTGTCTTCCTCCTCTTCTTTTGTCTGTAATGCATTTATTTATTTACTTACTTAATTATAATTTTTCTTGGATATCTTATTTATTTACATTTCAAATATTATCTCTTTTCCCAATCTTGCTCCACAGAAACCCCTATCCCATCTCCCTTCCTCCTGATATTATATCCCCACCCTCGACCCACTCCCGCCTCCCGGCCCTTACAATCCCCTACGCTAGTGCATTGAGCCTTTACAGGATCAAGGATCTCTTCTCCCATTGATTTCCAACAAGGCCATCCTTTGCTACATATATGGCTGAAGCCATGGGTCCCTTCATGCGTACTCCTTGGTTGGTGGCTTAGAGTTCTGGGAGCTCCGGTTGGTTGATATTGTTATTCTCTCTATGGAGTTACAAACACCTTCAGCTCCTTCAGTCCTTCCCCTAACTCCTCCATTGGGGACCTTGTGCTCAATCCAATGGTTGGCTGTGAGCATCTGCCCCTGTATTTGTCAGGCTCTGGTAAAGCCTCTCAGGAGACAGCTAAATCAGGCTCCAGTCAACACGCACTTCTTGGCATCCACAAGAGTCTCTGCATTTGGAGTCCAGGTGGGGCAGTCTCTAGATAGCCTTTGTTTCCAGTCTCTGCTCCATACTTCGTCACCATATTTGCTCCCATAAGTGTTTTGTTACCCCTGCTAAGAAGGAAAGAGGCACCCACACTTTGGTCTTATTTCTTCTTGAGCTTCATGTGGTCTGTGAATTGTATCTTGGGTGTTCAGAGCTTTAGGGCTACATCCATTTATCAGTGAGTGCATACCACGTGTGTTCTTTTGTGATTGGGTTACCTCACTCAGGATGATATTTTCTAGTTTCATCCATATGCCCAAGAATTAAATAAATTCATTATTTTTAATAGCTGAGTAGTACTCCATTGTGTAAATGTACCACATTTTCTGTATACATTTCTCTGTTGAAGGACATCTAGATTTATTCCAGCTTCAGGTTACTATAAATGAGGCTGCTATGAACATAGTGGATCATGCTTTGGAGCATCTTCTGAGTATATGTCCAGGAGTGGTACATCTGGGTCCTCAGATAATAATATGTCCAATTTTCTAAAGAACCACCAGATTGATTTCCAGAGTGGTTTTTACCAGCTTGTAATCCCACCAACAACAGAGGAGAGTTCCTCTTTCTTTACATTCTCGTCAGCATCTGCTGTCACCTGAGTTTTTTATCTTAGCCATTCTGACTGGTGTGAGGTGGAATTTCAGGGTTGTTTTGATTTGCATTTCCCTGATGACTAAGGATATTGAACATTTCTTTAGGTACTTCTTGACTATTAGAGTTTTCTCAGTTGAGAATTCTTTGTTTAACTCTGTACCCCATTTTTAATAGGGTTATTTGATTGTCTGGAGTCTAACTTCTTGAGTTCCTTGTATATATTGGATATTAGTCTAGTATCTGATGGTACTGGTAAAAATCCTTTCCAAATCTGTCCTATTCACAGTGTCCTTTTCCTTACAGAAGATTTGCAATTTTATGAGGTCCCATTTGCCAATTCTTGATCTTAGAGCACAGGCCATTGGTGTTCTGTTCAGGAAATTATTCCCTGTGCACATGTATTCTAGGTTCTTCCCCACTTTCTCTTCTATTAGTTTCAGTGTATCTGGTTTTATGTGGAGGTCCTTGATTCACATGAGTTTTGTACAAGGAGATAAGAATGGATCAATTTACATTCTTCTACATGCTAACTGCCAGTTGCCAGTGCCATTTGTTAAAAATGCTGTCTTTTTTCCACTGGATGGTTTTAGCTCCTTTGTCAAAGATCAAGTGACCATAGGTGTGTGGGTTCACTTNTGNGTCTTCAGTTTTATTCCATTGATCTACCTGCCTGTCACTGTCCCAATACCATGCAGTTTTTTGTTTTTTGTTTTTTGTTTCTTTTCACAATTGCTCTCTAGTATAACTTGAGGTCAGGGATGGAAATTCCCCCAAGAAATTCTTTGATTGTTGAGAATAGGTTTTACTATCCTGGGTTATTTGTTTTTCCAGATAAATTTGCAAATTGCCCTTTCTAACTCTATGAAGAATTGAGTTGGAATTTTGATAGGGATGGCATTGAATCTGTAGATTACTTTGCAAGATGGCCATTTTAACTATGTTCATCCTGCCAGTCCATGAGCATAGGAGATCATCTTTCCATCTTCTGAGATCTTCTTCAATTTCTTTCTTCAGAGACCTGAAGTTCTTATAATACAGATCTTTCACTTGAGTTACACCAAGGTACTTTATATTATTTGTGACTATTGTGAAGAGTAATGTTTCCCTAATTTTTTTTCTCAGCTTGTTTATCTTTTGAATAGAGGAAGGCCACTGATTTGTTTGAGTTAATTTTATATCCAGCCACTTTGCTAAAGTTGTTTATCTGGTAAACCAGAAGTTCTTTGGTGGAGTTTTTGGGTCACTTAAGTATACTATCTTATCATCTGCAAATAGTGATATTTTGACATCTTCTTTTCCAATTTGTGTCCTTTTGACCTCCTCTTGTTGTCTAATTATATTGGCTAGGACTTTGAGTACTATATTGAATAGGTAGGTAGAGAGTGGGTAACCTTGTCTAGTCCTTGATTTTAGTGGGCTTGCTTCAATTTTCTCTCCACTTAGTTTGATGTTGTCTATTAGTTTCCTGTATATTGATTTTACTATGGGCCATGAATTCCTGATCATTCCAAGACTTTTACAATGAATGTGTACTGAATTTTGTCAAATGCTTTTTCAGCATTTAAAGAGATGATCATGTGTGTTTTTTTTTTTCATTTTGTTTGTTTATATAGTGGATTACTTTGATGAATTTCCTTTTATTGAACCACCCCTGCATTCCTGGGATAAAGCCTACTTGATCATGATGGAAGATTGTCTAGATGTGTTCTTAAATTAGTTTGGGAGACTATTATTGAGTATTTTTGAATTGATATTCATAAGGGAAATTCAGTGAGATACGAACCTTTAACGTTAGTATCATCATCCTTGCCGACTGCTAACATTCTTTTGTATTTGAGAATAGATGCTCTTTTAGTTGCCTAGAGTTTATAGTCACTATTGTGTTGACTCTCTCATTCACACACATAACTTGACTGTTTTGTTTGTTGATGTGAGTGGATCCATGTATCAGCCAACTTTAAACACTGGGAATAAAAGGAGAGTGATCCTGGATGTATGAGCAACTCAGTTCCCACCATCATAGACCTTCCTGTGGGCAAACAGTAAGCAAGCATGTTTCAACTGAGCAGAGTTCTCAGTTTAAATATGTAAATTACTGTGATAGAAAATAACCAAGACAGGTATATGTTTCATCTGGCTGTCAGTCTGCTGCTCCATGGTTTGTATTGTATTATTGATGCATAGCACACAGTGAGTTCACCTATGAAAAGCTGTCTTGAGGCATTAATAGCTAATTCTTATATTTCAATAGTTTCTTCTTTCAATTTGTGTTATAAAATTCATTTACCATTACTTATTTTCCTTCAGGAATCAGGCATGCAAAGGTGTCATATCCACTGGCTTCTTACTTTTAGTTTCCTATATTCCAGTTCTGTTGACAACTGTGGATTCTCTAGCCCAAAAAACGAAAGAAATTAAACAAAACAAATCAAATCAAAACAAAACAAAACAAACAAACAAACAAACAAACAAAAAACCCAGAATCTATCTTCATACCCTTGTGACTTTGCGTAAACTGGTTTCAAAAAATCAAAAAAAAAAAAAAAAAAAAAAAAAAAAGAAAGAAA
>NC_034596.1:36416789-36434511 GCF_900095145.1 Mus pahari
AGAAAGGAAGGAAGGAAGGAAGGAAGAAAGAAAGAAAGAAAGAAAGAAAGAAAGAAAGAAAGAAAGAAAGAAAGAAAGGAAAGAAAGAAAGAAAGAAAGAAAGAAAGAAAAGAAAAAAGAAAGAAAGAAAGAAAGAAAGAAAAGAAAAGAAAGAAAGAAAGAAAGAAAGAAGAAAGAAAAGAAAGAAAGAAAGAAAGAAAGAAAGAAAGAAAGAAAGAAAGAAAGAAAGAAAGAAAAAAAGAAAGAAGAAAAGAGAAGAAAAGAAATTCTATGGATGTAGGAACTTTAAAATCCATATCCCATAGTAGTTGCCTGTGCAACAGTATTCTTTTTTTTTTTTTTTTTTTAACTGCAGAAAAAAAAGAAAAGAAAAGAAAGAGTTTCCATACTTTCTGTCCTATATAAAAGTTGAAATCAAATTAATGGGAGATACTTCATCAAAAAAATTAAGTAACTTCTAGTATTATCTTTATTATATACTGTAGCATGTTTTTTAGTCAACCTGTACATATAATAGTGTAATAGAACGATTTTTGTACATATTAAGGAGAGAGATGTCAGTGCTCAAAACGGTTTTCAGCATTGGGCACTGTTACCAGATTGTCTCGATATTCCTCCCTGGATCAGTCCTTTGGATCTGTAAATGGAACTATTTGATAAGCACTTAACTTCTGACTGTATACTCGACTTGGTGTTGTAAAAAATATAATTATGTGAATTTATATAATTGTAACAGTTTAGTTCTTATTAGTATTTAATTATTGACATCATTTACTAATTCTTTCAGCTAAATTCTTTACTCTAAATATTCAGCTACTATTACAGAGGGTTCAAAGATGAGCCTTGAGTAGTTTAATTCAAAGCCATTAATTATCTTGTATCTCCTATATCTCTGAAACCAATTAAAAAAAAAAGTCCATGGATCAAATCTATGAAAAATTTTGACTAGGATAAATATAAATTTTCTTGGCTTGCTGACGTAAATAGATACCCAGTCACAAAACAGTGTTCATGAGATATGCTAGTTCAATTCTGTTTTTCCGCGGTGATTATTGATTTTTTTTTTTTTTTTTTTTTGCATCTGTTAATCTGTTAATACTAGAATGTTTCAACTTGGACGGTCTACGAAACAGAAGTCAGCACAGTGGGCAGAAACAATAAGGGATCAAGTATCAGGATTTCTGCCATGGCCCTCTTGTTTTGTAGAACATTTTAGGAATGCATTTGTACCATACAGAGTCAAACAATGAGTAGGTGTAGACACCAAACATGAAAAGGAAGTGTTTTCCCACTTTGATTCTCCTGAAGTCACTGTGGTAGTATTCTCCAGGACTAAGAGAAATCTGACAAAGACAAGTAGACTTTTATGGCACCATGTATATCACCACCCGAATGTCCTATCAAATAGATATTTTCATGGCTATGATATAATGCCCTTCTGCCTTAGTCAGTCACTAAGAGCCTCTTATTCTGCCAGTGTAAGAGAAATGATGACTACATAATTTTCACAGACATAAATTCCAAGTTAGTGGAGCCTGTGATGATCTGAATGTCTTCAGTTTTCATCTCCTTCTTATATTACACAGGATTCCTGACAACAGAAAGGACTGACTCATTTAGAAAGAAAAAAATTACTTGGTTTGGTCTGAAGGCCAATAAAAATGTACTCTGAACCTGATCATTTTTTACTATAATGTTTTGTCTGCTCATCTCCTCTGTGCTGTTCTTGTGAATTTATAATAGCTCAATTAAATTTATTTTTTGGATAAATTCTATGGGTATAAAGATAATTTTAATCATCTGATTGTGATTTGACAATCATTTTATACTACTAATAATTTAAAATTAATACATTATTTTATTTTGTGTTTATGCTTGCATGTGTGCCATTGAAACAGATGTGGGGGTCAGAGGACAACTCAGAGGTGTCATTTTTATACTCCTACCATGTAGATCAAAGGATCTAACTTAGGTCGCCAGGTTCCACATCACATTTCTTCTTTACCTGATTAACCACCTTCCCAGACTCAAATGATAATTTCATATAGATCACAAATAAATTAAGACTTTGCCTTTAAGAAACTGAAACAGTATGATTAATAAACTAACGAAACAAAAATGTTTAGATCATGTCTATCTATAATATTTGTTACAATATTCTAAATCTCATTTTATGGTGAAAAGAAATCTTCAGGGCTATGAGATCATTTCACTGTCCTTGGAAAATCTATTCTCTATTTGTACTGGGAGATTTTGGTAGGACTTTGTCTTATGAAACATGGTCTTTGTCTTATAAAAATTTTATTTAACTTAGCAAATTGTTAATGACAATAATCCACCTTAACATCAAATACTTGGTGATTATATATCAATCGATTTATTTTACCTATAAATTTTGCAAGTTTAACTTGCTAATTTCAGATATTTAATACAATTTTAATAATTTAGTATATTGAGGAATATTTGTAAGTATGCAATTCTCTACTGAGCTGACAATAACGTATGCATTAAACTATAAACTAGTATTCCTTTTAGCAGAAGACAAGCAATAATATAAACTATAATTTGACTCTGTCCCCCAAGTTAAAATAAAATCTTCATTAAGAAATGTCGTTTTATTAACCAATGTATCAGTGATTTTCAAATTTCTCAGGGTCTCACTATGTAGCTCTGGCTGTCCTGCAACTCATTAGGTAGACCTGGTTGGCCTTGAACTTACAGATCTGCCTTTCTTTGCCTTGAGATTGTTAGGATTAAAAGCATGTGCACTATACCTGGTTTAGGTTAAACATATTTTAAGAGTTATCTTTACCTGCATTTCTTTGTCTTTCAAAGTTTGTCACTTATTTTTATTATTGAAAAAAATTGCTGACTCTTGAGCATATAAAAGGTCCCACTGATTATATTTAAAATATTTGTACAAAGTGTAATATATCAAACTCAAGTTTCTATATAAATTGACTGAAGAAGAAGAAATGGGCATCATGTCTGAGAAGGAATTCATTATTCCTAATTAATTTCTGCATCTAAAATAGTTAATCCATTTGCTGAGGCATTGATGCCAAACAGCTCTGCCACCCTCTGCTTCCTCCATTCCTGGCCACATTTTCGGCTTTTGGTTGTTTGCTTAATTGATTGATTTTGTTTTGCTTCTGACTTATTTGTTTTCACAACTACTATTTTTACCTTTATTCATATTTTTATTTTTGAGATTATAAGATTATATTATATGCTTTTTATTTCAACATTTTCTCCTTTCTTCCCCACAAACTCTGTCATATAACATTCCCTGCTCTCCTTCAAATTCATGGCCTGTTTATTTTTTTATTGCATGCATATGTATATATATATATATATATATATATATATATATATATATATATATATATATATATTTGTAAATATAATCCACCCAATCCATATGATGTTACTTGTACAGACATTTTCCTCTCTGACTCTTGGCATGACAAGCAGTTTGTGTGCTCTTCCAGCATGTCTCCCATTCCATTTTCCTCAGATGCATATGTAGTTCTTGGTTCAGGGTTGAGGTCTCATGTTCTGGGACCTCACTTTGGTGTATCCATTAGGACAGCTCTTGTTTACCTCCCATGTGGGCAGTCATGTTAGTGTAGTTTTATGAGTACATATTCTGGAACTACTATGAGACGATCTCACAGAAAACTCCCTGTTTTTCTGGTTCTTTACCATCTTTACTCTCCTCTTCTGCTGTTTTTCTTCAGACTTAAGGATATGAATATTTTGCAGATATATTTATTGGGACTGGGCTCCACAACTCTGTGTTTTGATTGATTGTTTTTTCTAACTTTATCATCTCTGTCTTTTGCAAAGACAATTTTTGCTGAGTAGGCATGAAGACTACACTTATCTGTGGACATAAGGATGAATATTTATAGATTGTTATTAGCGAGTATGCTGGTTTTGCAAATTACTGATTGGAGATTCTACTCCAATAACCCTGACTTCACTAGTACTGAGCAGTCAGTTAGATGTCCAGATTTCCAGTACCAGTCATGGTTTTGCTTTTGTTGAGTGAATCTTAAGTACAAGTAGAGAGCTGTTTGTTATAGCGAAGGTATATGTGCCACTACTGCACATAAGTTAAGGTTATCATGCATTTTGGTCATTTATATAACTCATAGGCATAATACCTGAATAGAAATTTATGTTTCTGAGCCACATTCTTAAAATATGTTTGACATAAGAGGAGTATCTCCAAAGGTAGTTCCATATGGACCAATCAGTGATACTAAATGCTTTGCAACATGCAATCTTGATTTTTCTGTCCTTTCTTTCTGATTTCCTGACTATCTCACCAAGAGTATATCATCTTCAAATGCTTTTGAATAAGAAATATCTTTGCTCTTTAATTGTTGATGTTCATAGCAAATGTGTGTTAGTCTTAAACACTTTTTTATCTACATATGTCTAACTTGTTTTAATTCTTCAGGATTCAGAACCCATTTGAAAAATTGTCAATGTTCTTCACTCATCTAAATCTCTTTTTGACATTTCACTATTAGCCAAGAAACAGGATGAATATTCTCTTGGACTCTTTCCTAAATGTTTCATTTATAATTATCTAAATGCCAAGAAAGCAGGCTTCACCTCTGTCTTCATTTCTATTATCCCCATGCCTCTGCAAGACATTCCTCTGTTCTCTTTATTTACTCTCAGGTTCAAGTTGTTGTTGGCCTCCTGGGTCCACTGGATTATGCCAATACTTTCTAGGTTTTCTATGAAGCTGGGCCTCAGTTTTGTGTCAGCTTCACGTCTACAAACTCGTGTGATGTCTGAGATTCATGTCTTGATTCTATTCATTTGATTAGATCATTCATACTGTCTCTGAGTAGCTCACCGCCCCACTTTCATTGAATATATCCATTTTTTTTCTCATCTACAGGCTCTGTGCCATACCCTTGCCCATTTCTGAATAATTCTTTTAGGCCTCACTTCATTCAAAATGCTTTTTCCATACCACATAAAATCATTGTTTACAGATTTTTATCTTAAATTAACCATGTCTTACACATTACTTTAAGTTGTCTGCTAGAATATATTCCCTATGAACCTAAGGTTCTTAAGAAAAACAATAATATTTTTGCGTGTGTATGTGTGTGTGTGTGTGTGTGTGTGTGTGTGTGAAATGTGGGATATTGCATGTGCCAAGTCATACATGTGAAAATCAGATGGTGACATTCTCTCTTTCTATTATGTGGATTCTGGAAATTCAAACTTAGGTTGGTAGTCCTGTCAATAAGTGTATTTAGCTAATGATAAATGTTGTGTTTCAACCTGAGGCTCAAGGATTTTTGATTATGCAAGAGTGCCCAGTGTTATGGGTTTCTGACATATGTCATGGCTACAGAACTTAGAGTCTTGGATTAATATCTAGCACATAAAAAATAAAAACATATATCTGATCTTTACATGCATATGAACATACAGGGTTTATCAAACATGTGTTGTTATTCTACTTGACTTGAAGCTACTGATTTCATTAGCTTATGGTATAAACACAATAGACTTCTATTTGTATGCTATAAACTATGCTATATTTTTTAAGTATTTGTAATATTAATAGGGACCTAACACATGCTCAAAAATTTATAATGTGATGTAGAATCTCCCAAATGTGTTTCATAACAGGAAATCTTCCCCCCAAATGCCATAAAATCCAAACAGCTTCAAACTGACTTGAATGATTGTCTTACAGTCTTTTATTTTCATATCTTCATTTGATTTCTGAGACATAAGCTTTTCTAATGTTCCATAACTAATTTAATCCTACCTTGTATTAGCTGTCATATGCTTTTAATGACCAAATTTGCAAAGTGTTTCACAGTACGGATCTTTTAACATTGGACATGTCCCTGTCCTCCTGCGAAGAGCTGTAGTGCTTCTAGAGACAGTGATAAATGAGGGTGTTCTCCTGAAGATGTAATTAGTCTGCAACAGGGTCAGAACAGCTTCTTAGGTAAATGAAACTAAATCAGCTGTGTAGTCTATAATTAACTTACAAGGTATTAGCTCAAGTGTAATGTTATTCATTATATATGTACGTTATTATTTCCTCCATATGAAAGATGTAATTTGCTAAGTAATGATTAAAAATTCAGTTTAATATGGTAGTAATATCGCCAGAATGTAATTGTCATACATTTTCGTTTTATTCCATTTACTCTTTTTATCTGAAATGCAGAAGTAAGTGTGCCTCTTTTACCTCGTATATACAGAAATGGAGAATTCAAGAATTAAGTCCAGATATCCTATGATTTGATTAGTTCCTACTGGCTTGAGTAAGGTACAAGAGGCTTTTCATGTGTGGAATCCTTGCAGACTTGAAGGTTCGCATAATAGATGTTGAGTCAAAACTAGATGTGCAACCTTCAATCTCCAGTTAGGATTTGTGAACAGGCTATTTTGGCCATTTCAAATCCATTTACATTCTTTTATTTTATACTTATGCTTCTATATCACAATTTTCTTACCCCTTTCCCATCAATGGCCCCTTTATAATACTTGGAATCTATTATGTACTCCAAATTAAATATTCATATTTCAAGATTCAATGCTAGGAGGCACACATGAGTGAGACGGTCTGATTTTGTTTTTCCAGATCTAAGCAACCACACTCAGTACAAGACTCAACAGTTCCATCATTTAACTGCAAATTTCATTTTTTACAACTAAATAAAAATTCAGTTCCATAAAGATACTACTTATGCATTACCCTTCTATCAATTAATTGACATTTAGGTTAATTCCACATCCTAGTGTCTGTGAATACTATTGCTATTGGAATATATAAGCATGCATCTCAGTAGTAACAAATAAAATATTTAATGCTAAATAGAAGGTGATACATATAGTAGATCTATTTCTTATGGTATGATAAACTCCACCCTGATGTTCAAGGTGGCTATAAAAATCTAAAGCCCTACAAATAGTGTAAGAGTATTCTCAGTTCCACATAACCTAACAATTGTTTTATGTTTTTTGTTTTGTTTTGTTTTTTTTCTTTTGTCTTTGCAACTTTAGCCATTCAGTCTGGGATAAGATGAAATATCAAATCCTTAGAGAGTAAAGGGACTACACCATACTTTCACACTAACATTAGTACTTATACAAAGGAAAAAAGAATAAAAGGTAATCAAGGTGAGACTAACAGAACTAAACTGTTAAGTAAAGTAGTGAGACATACTTACAAGTGGGAGTAACTGTTGCAATGGAAAGAAAATGTGGAAATTCTAGTAAATGGTAAATTAAAACAAGGAAGGAAACAAATGTACCCATTTATCATAAACCAGGTCAGGTTCTGGGTTTTAGATGATGTAACAGTAAGTGGAAGGGATATATAGAAAATGAATGAATGCAAAATAATAAGAAAAAAAGCAGGAAGGGGAATAAACATAAATAGTTAAAGATAGGAATAAGAGGGTAGTTTTGACCTGCTACATCCTCCAGTGCATTTGGTCAATGAACCATACCTGTAGGTCTGAGAAGTAAGAAAAGGAGGGCAGAGGCCCAGATGGTGATTTCACTCATTGCCTGGCCCACTGCTTTGTGTTCCTTTTCTTGGTTCCAGTTGTCCACTCTTGAGTCTTCCTACTCTTTCTCCTCCCTAAAGCGTTGCCAGCATCCTTTTGTGATGAGTTTTCCTGTTTATTCTGTAAACTTGGGATCACATTTGAAACCTCACCCAGCTGCCATTGCTTGTGTTTAGCTTCACAGCCTTGCCTTTCCTAGCTGTGGCACTGGGATGGTCCTGTCAGCAGTCACTGAGAGTCCTTTGTCTAAAATCCCTCTTGGTACCACTTTGATAGATTTCCTGATAGGCAGGCATCCTTTCACTCAGATTTCTGGTGTAAAATGTTTTGGCAGCAACAAGTGCAATCTAATGGTAAAGAAATTTTCTGAGTCTGATACTAGAGTTGGCTGTGAAATTAGAGATATTAGAGATATTAATGGCATGATATAATAATCATATTTGCAAATATTCTTATTACCTAAATATTCAACTGGTGTCTTAGTTTGAGGTTTGTGTTTCGATGATAAAATACCAAAACCAAAAGCACCTTGGAGAAGGAAGTGTTTATTTTATCACACAGCATGTTGTCTATCATCCAGTGATGTCAAGGAAGTCAAAGCAGAAGAAACTTGTAGTCAAAAAATGATACAGAAACCATGGAGGAGTGCTGCTTAATGTCTTAGTCCTCATGATCTGTGTATACAACTCATGATCACTTCCCCAATAGTAGTACCACCGCTTGGGGAGGGGCTCACTAACATTAATCATTAATCAATAAAATGTCCCAAATGCTTGCCCTCAGGCCAATTTGGTTGAGACATTTTCTAAACTGATGAGCTGTCTTCCAAAATGACTTTAGCCTGTGTCAAGTTAATAAAATCCCATCTAGGACAGCCAGCTGCTTCTAGTCCACAATGTCTCTGGAATGGTTTGTACTTTCAATTCACTCTATGTGTCTTCCTTACATGTTCAGAGCTCTCTGAACCATACCATTACCATCTATGTCCACAAACCCGCACCTAAACGTGCATCTCCATAATTTCATGTGTATTGCATGCCTTCTTGGAAAGGCATTTGACTGGCAGTATTTAGTTTTAGTTCTATTTCCCCCATTAAAAAACTTGAATAGCCACTCTTGATTTCCAATGACATCCAAAAAGAAAGGAATTATATATTATTAATATATTAAGACAATCCTAATGAGTGTCTCAGCCCAGGAATAATAGACAAGGAAGGAACTGTCAGTAGACAGTGGTGGCAGGTTGAAGAGGATGGTGACTTAAAGGAGGAAGTAGTGGTAAGAAGAAAGGAAATAGAAGTCTTTCAAAGCACACTTTTACTGAAAAGACACTTTGGTGTGAACAAAAACATCTGAAGGTAAAAATACATGGGGAGTAAACTGAGAATGAGAAATGACATGTGGAAGAAAACCTGGAAAGCAGAGAAAGAAGAAGAGACTTTCAGAGACAACACAGGGCAGTTGGATGGAGAGCGGAGATGGGGTTTTAGAAAAATGGAAAATGGCATTGTTAAGGAATGTAACACCTTGTCCTAGAAATAGCCCTGCCCAAACTGCAGTCTACCAGAATACTATTGCTATAACTGATATCCATACCACCAAATTTTCTACCATTTGGAAGGGACTTAATACAGATATTCTCCTTGTTAAGAATAATAATCTCAAGACTTTTCCATTATATACAAAATTTTTCCTAGCATATATTTCCATATACATGCTAGGAACTTAAACTTATGAGAATGAAATAGATTACTGATGTTTGTATACTAAAAATGGGTGAATTTAATTAAATACTAATGCTTTTTAAATTTCCTTGGTACAGATTTTACATTATTTGAATATTTTTTATTAATGCGTTTTATCTTATAATAATTCTTTCTCAATAAATTCATCTTCCAGGCCGATGAGACCTGTTGCTGATATAGTAGCATCTGCCAACAGAGAAGAATAGGAATTGTTGCAACATAATTCTTGTCCCATTAATTTAAGTCAGCAAATGTTTTTAGTAATCATCCTTATTTAATCTCGTAGACCTAATCAGAGAAAAATATTTTATTTTGTTTTATTGTAATAAGAACCATCACTCATAATATTTATACTAGTATTCTGTTGAAGTTTCCTATATATTACATGTGCATATCTAATAATTCTTATACTGTTAAGAAAATAATTTAATTTCCTCAAGTTTGTTGACTTTTCAGGATTAATGACTAAGTTCTAGATATAGCAACGGTGTGCTAAGGAGAAAAAACAATGTTTAATAATACATGCAAGTAAACTCTTTTCTTATTAATTCATTTATTTATTCACTTTACATCCTGATCGCAGCACCACCCCCCTTCCCAGACTCCCTCTTCATAGTGTGAGATCGTTTGCTTTTTTCCATTTTGTTTCATTTGTGTTCGTTTCAGACAAATGAAATATCACAGTTCTTCTTATCTTCCTGCCTCATAAATAGTGTGCATAATGGGCTTTATTTTTTTATTTAATAATTTTAATTTTGAAAACTACATATATGATCACTCTGCCTCCATCACCCTCACCCTCCAATTTATCTTTTCCTTTTGCTTTACTGTATTGGAATCCAATACAGTAAATACTGTATGAGAATACTGTTGAGTGCCATGGAAAGAATTTATGAAGCCTCCTATCTGGGGAGGAGAAGAAGTAGTGAAACTCCTGATTCTGAAGCTTGTAGTAAATAATTTGGCATTCATTGAGAAAAACATGACTTCTTCATTCTTTTACAATGACCTTCTAAATCAACTCTAATTAATCTTCTTTAAACTGATATGTACTTTTACCTAATATAGTTTTAATAAGATGGATAATTGATCATCATGTGTGTTTGGAAAGTATTCTGTGCTTAGCAATCACGAGACAATGAAGATGATAAGTACAGTGTTGCCATCTTACCTGCAAAAGTATCTGACATGCAAAACCTATTGTGATCCTGACAACTGTAAATGGCCCAAATGGGCTTATCTTTTCAGAGGGCTTCATAGAAAATGAGCTGAGATGCACCCAGAGAGTTTTCAGGAATCGGGGCAACGTTCAGTTTTTAAAAATAGAGCACTTTCTTTTTGTACCAACAGATGAATTTCATCGAAGTCTTCTGGATACAGTTAGTACACAGGATGAAAGTTCACATCCCAGGAACATGTCTTCATCACAATGCTTCCCAGCAGAGAACTTGGGTTAGGTGCAGGCAAAATCATGATGTCCAAATCTGAATGTTAGGCTCACTGGCCTTTTCAGGGAGAAGCAGCTACAGTTGATTCAGGCAACCAGGCAAAATCATAAAATGTGGAACTAGACAAAATTATACAGAAAATCTCTAGAGTGGTATAAGAGAGGGCAGATCTTAATTAAGAAAATAAAATTGGTAACAGGGCAAGAACTTTCTGGAGAGAGTGACAGCTCCGACTTGCAGGGGGTCTTTTAGGAGAGATGACCATGACAGAGCAGAGGAAGTGCAATAGGAGCTTCTGGAAAGAATACTTATAGAGGCCAGAGCTGTTGGAGCCTCAAAATACATGGGTACTTGGGTCCAACTCAGGGTCCTCTGCTAGAGCTCTTTGTGTGCTCTTAGCCTGTGACAGCTCTCCAGTCCCACAAATAATATTCTTAATGCAGCATTTCCTGCACAGCTTGTGACAGCGCTATCTCTATAATGCCCACGAGCCGTTCTGTGGATTCAGATGAAATTACAATGATGCTGCTTTGGACTTATTTGTCACATTTGGGTTTTTTTTTGTTTTTTTTGTTTTTTTTTGTTTTTGTTTTTGTTTTAGTTTTTTTAAATTCGTTACCACTTTCATAGTCTCTTACCCACTAAGCCCTGCACTGGAAGTTTCTACTAGTGCTGAATGATAACACTGTTCATGATGGCAGGCTATGTTTCTCTTCAAAAAATATTTTGTAGTTAGCATTGTTGCTATTGTTTGGGTTTATGCACAATCCATTTTAAAAATGAGGTAGAGGTCAAAATGAGCCAGTAGAGTAGAAAAATATAAACAAATCACTCATCAATTGGCACCTGAAACAGTGAGCACACCAAACTACACTACAAAACTGCAAAAGGTAAATCTGTACACAGTCCAAACCACAGGCTGTCAACTGTGATGAGACTGTACGGACAGAACAAACACAAGACTACGACAGGCATTATGAAGACAAAAATCTTTTGAAATGAAATTGTATTGGATTGATGACTTGTGTAACTTCCCCCAGGGCTTTTTAGGTTAGATATCTTTGCTAATTTGGGTCATGAACTTTTGCAAAATTTTCTGGCAATCCACAGTTGCATCTCGTCTAAACCAATTGAGTTATTTCAGGACAATTGTCATACAAGGTTTGCATAATAAATTACTATTGCTTTTGCCAAAGGCAAGGATGGGACCAGCCCATCTAAGCCATCATTAAAATTTCATTTTCATAGCAAAGTCCATAGCATAAAGCCTAAAGCATCAGACCTGCAATGGCAAGGCTAACACCGAATACCCCATTACAAAAACAAAAACAAAAGACAAATAAACCAATAAAAACATGGATGTATGCAAAAACTCACTAAGTGTTAATATTGACTCTGTCACAAAACCAATTACAGATACCTTTAACAACAACAACAAAAACAACAAAAACAAATGTAGGGACTTGTTGAATATGTTTCACTTTAGCAAAATCCACAAATGGATCACAGAAGGAAGGCATGTATTCAGAGTCATTTGTATGCTTCTTTAACATTTATATTATAAGCAATTAGCAAAAACAATTTTACATGTTTTATTGAAAACTACGATGGTCTATTGTGAACATGAATAACTATAGGCTTATTATAGTATTAAATAGACACTCTTGGAACCCAGTCATGTGCGGAGTATCTTCATTTGGGGTGGCATGCACATTCTGAGCTTAATGAAGTATTGTAGCAAATCAATAGTGTAGAGGCGAGTGAAGGTCGTGTAGTGAGTAGAAAGCTTTTTGGGGACACTGTAGGAGGACACTGCAAGGCAGCTTTCATCCGAGCTGTTACATTGTTGCATTGCTGCTGCTGTCCTGAAGATTATTTATCATAGGAGTTTTGCAACTATAAATGAAATAGTTTTCAAAACCTTCCAGACAAAGGTCGCAAGGAACTTGCTCAAATTTCTATCTCAGCATTATTTTTTTTTTTAAACTGCTATGGCAATATAATTTGCATACATTTTAATTAGGCTTTATAAAAACATAGTTCTTATGTTTCTTCTTATTATTATTATTATTTATTTAGGTTTTGTTTTTTTACACTCCAGATTTTATCCCCCCCCCCAGTCCACCTTCCGACTGTTCAGCATCCCATACCTCCTATCTGCCCTCCTGTCTCCATGAAGATGTCCCCACCCTCCCCGACTCCACCAGACCTCTAAATTCCCTGGGGCCTCCAGTTTCTAGAGGTGCATCTTCTCCGACTGAACCCAGACCCGGCAGTCCTCTGCTACGTATGTGTTGGAGGCCTCATATCAGCTGGTATATGGTGCCTGGTTGGTGGTCCAGTATCTGAGAGATCTCATGGGTTCAGGTTAATTGAGACTATGGGTCCTCCAACAGGGTCACCCTACTCCTCAGCTTCTTCCAGCTTTTCCCTAATTTAATCACAGGGGTCAGCAGCTTGCATCCATTGCTTAGGTGCAAATACCTGCATCTGACTCTGTCAGCTGTTGTTGCATCTTTCGTGGGTAGTTATGATAGGTCACTTTTTGTGAGTGCTCCATAGCCTCAGTAATAGTGTCAGGCCTGGGCCTCCCCTTTAGCTGCATCCCACTTTGGGCCTGTTGCTGGAGCTTCTTTTCCTCAGGCTCTTCTTCATTTCCATCCCTGCAGTTCTTTCTGACAGGAACAATTTTGGGTCAGAAATATGACTGTGGAATGGCAACTCCATCCCTCACTCAATGCCCTGTCTTTCTGCGGGAGATGGGCTCTATCCTCTCCCCACTCTAAGGCATTTTATCTAGGGTCCCTCCCTTTGAGTCCTGAGAGAGCTCCAAAGGTTCATGGACTGGCAGAATTAACCTAGTAAATTTAGCCATCCTACCAAACTCAATCTACAGATTTAATGCAATCCCCAACAAATCTTGTTCCTTTTGAATCTATTTTAAAGTAGTCTTTTGTGATATAAGATAATAGTCTAATTTTATTCTTCTGGATTCTGATGTCTAGTCTTCCTAAAACCATTTGAACACATTTTCCTTTTCTAGGGTATATTCTTGGCACCCCTTCTGCAGATCTGTTGCTTGCATATGTTCAGATTAACTTCTGAGCTTGCTGTTCTCCTTCACTGGTCTCCGTACCTGCCTTATGTCCTTATTGTGTTATCCTGATTGCTGTAGGAAGTGTGAAGTCTCAGATTTGTTAAAAGTAGTTCTGCCAATTTGTGTATTTTTTTAATGATTCCATATGAATCTCAGAATTGTTTATTTCTCTTTCTTTAAAAACACTTGAGATTATGATAAAGATGTCACTGAATATATAAAGTCTGTTTTAGTGCCATGGACATTTAAACACCATTTAAGTCCTTTAACTTATGATCATAAAAGGTTATCTGTTTTTTTCTTAATTATTTATCAGGCTTTGCTGGGGTTTTTTTGTTTGTTTGTTTGCTTGTTTGTTTAGAAATGGTCTTCTTAAGTGTTTTTTTTCTGTTTCCCTGTTTTTGGTGCTATTAGAAATGTAACTATTTTCTTGTTTTATGTTTGAATAGGTCATTGTTTTTTGTTTTAAAAAACCTCATTTTCATGTTAGTGATCATGATAACCAATCTTGCTTTCTACAAGAGAAGCAGACACTTCAACTGAGAAACTGTTTCTGTCTGATTGGCCTATATAGGCATGTCTGTAGAACATTGCTTTGACTGATGGTGTATATGAGAGAGCTCAGTACACTGTTAGTGATGCAACTCATGGTTGAGGGGTTTGAGTTCTATGACTAAACTGGCTGAGTATGAGGAGGGGAAGCAAGCCAGGAGCCACAAATCCTTCGTGGTCTTTTGTCAATTGTTGCCTTCACTTCCCTGAATGAGTGCTTACCTTGACTTCTCTCCATGACGAACTATAACTATACTAAAAGACAAAAATTCCTTCCCTCCTCCAAGTTTGTTTCAGCCACTGTTTGTCTCAGCAACAGAGAAGAAGACCAAGACAAGTATAAGTTCTATATAGTTATTGAATATTTTAAGTATTATTTAAATTTTGCATTTTCTTTGTAGCTCATATCATCATCAAACAGATAGATTTTCTTCGGCATTTCTGATTTGAACAACTTCCCTTCCTCCTCCTCCTCCTCTTCCACTTCTTTTTCAATCTTCTCTTTGTTTAATGCTTAGGCAGAGACTTTTAAATGTATGGTGAATGAAAGTTGTTACAATGAGCATCCTTTCTCACAAATGGCTGAGAAGCACTTAAGGAAATATTCAGCATCCTTAACCATCAGAGAAATGCATATCAAAGCAACATTGAGATTCCACTTTACACCTGTATAAGATTTTTAAGTTCCATTTTCACTTTCATCTATCTAGTTGTTCAGTTGACCATATCTGTTTACATGTAGATCACTGAATTGATTTATGAGAATGAAATTGAATTCATTGTTAAGCAACCTGTAGATGTCCATTCCCTTATGGTCAGTTAAATACCTTGTTAGCTTTCCTTAGGAGGTTTCTTTTTACTTTCATTTAAATAATCTGTGTTTCTTTTCTTTTAAAATGGTATTGGTAAAATACTTCTTTCTATCTTCATAGAATGTCTTTGTTAGGAAAAAGCCTACCACTTAGCTCAGCTACAATTATAAGCAAGAAGGAGATCATACATGGGAGGGTTCCCTTTGCTGTTATAGACAATGGGAGATCCCACTTCGCTGGACTCAGAAGTTGGCTAGAACAGTCACGTGTTGCTCTGTCATTTGACAAAATAGCTTGTGTCAGCATGCTGGCTGATAAAAATTTCCCTTGCTTCAAGTTTCTCCAGATAGTGTTACTATGTACATTCTTACGTTCTCTCCGTGTTCCCTGTGAGATGGAACAGAAATAATCATTTCATGTTTCTCTGAAATGTGAAGGTAGATGAGCAAACTAAGTCTCTTCCTTGTTAGAGCAAAGAGATGCTTAGGAAAGGCATCCCAGTGTTCACTGTGTTGTTATGGGGTGGGGGGAGCCGAAGGTTTTCGTGCTTTCATTCTTTCAATAAACAAATAATAAAATTTCTGTTTAAAGGGGAGCTTCTCCCATGGTTTCCAAAGTATTTCCATTCTTTTTTCTCTGCTCAATTGTAAGCAGGCCCTTCTCCAACTGTGTATGACTGGAAAATGCCTGTCTCACTGCTCCCCACATTTATCTTCCAAGAAATTTCAAGTTAATAACCATTCAAGCTAAAGCTGTTTCTAGCAAAGTTGTAAAGCACCTATCAGTAACTGCTGTTATTACTGAGTAGTATTTTAAATAAATATTCAATCATACAAAATGCAGTTACTTCATATATTAGTTATCATACATGTAACACACACACATTCCTGTTCTTGCCTAATAAAACATCTTCCCTCTTAAACTTTATGTAGTTGCACATTTATTATGGGGTAGATGCATTGGAGAAGAGCTTTGAGGTTACATGGTAAGTATATGTCAAACTTAACAATTGATAGTCTATAAGTGACTCTTCCATTCAATACTCCTATGACAAATATGTCCTGCTCTCATTTTATTCACATCCTGTCATCTTGTACTGTCATTGTTTAGAAGTGTGTGTGTGTGTGTGTGTGTGTGTGTGTGAATGTGTGTGTGTGTGTGTGTGTGTGTGTGTGTGTGTGTGTGTGTGTGTGTGTCTGGTATTTACAGGGATTTTCTTGTTGGCTGATGGTATGCTTTACTTTTTCATGTGCTGGATGATGGATGCATGAATAGGAAAATATAAGATAGATATAACAAAGATAGATGATACAAAGGTGTTAAATAAATAGATAATTAACAGATAGGTGATATTAAAATATGATTGATAGAGATAGATAGATGTCAGATAGAATAGGAACAGTTGATAAATAGATGACATACAGTCCATAGATTACAGACTGATGGTTGATAGATAGGTGATATGTGCATAGATCTATCATCTAACGTTTCTCAATTTCTTTCATCAGTGTAATAAAATATTCACTGTAGGTGTCTATAATTCTCTTTGTTAGGTTCAACTTCAAGATATGTTTTATTTTCTATGGATAATGTGAACAAGATTATTATAATTATTGTTTTCTATAAGAATGTCCATGATTTAATAGACGTTAAGAGTAGCAAGTCTATATACATAAGAGAATTTTCTGTACAAAGTAATAGTTTTTCTCCTTTCCAATTGGAATTCCTTCTTCATTATTTTTGACTATTTTATTGGTTCTGTAATTAAAGTTCTATGGATATTTTGTGCATAAATGGTAAGAATGAAAAACTCTTTTGTTTTATCAATTGTGTGAGAAGTGAAGGAAGACACTTGTGGGTACAAGCTGTTCTTTACATGCATTTGTCAATAAAGAAATGTAGAATTAATTTCTATATTTTTGTAAGATTGTTTGATAATGTTATCTTTTTCACCACTCTTAGGTTGTTAGGTTTTGAACATTTTATTTTGTTTTAAGTCTTAATTTCCTTGGCATAGTGTGCATTTTCTTTTTTATTTATTTATTTATTTTTATTATTATTATTTTCTTTATGTACATTTCAAATGCTATCCTGAAAGTTCCCTATACCTCCCCGCCCCTGCTCCCCTACCCACCCACTCCCACAACTTGGCCCAGGCCTTCTCTTGTGCTGGGTCATATAAAGTTTGCAAGACCAAGGGGCCTCTATTCCCAGTGATTGCCAATTAGGGCATCTTCTGCTACATTTGCAGCTAGAGACATAAGCTCAGGGGGTACTGGTTAGTTCATATTGTTGTTCCACCTACAGGGTTGCAGCCCCCTACAACTCCTTGGGTACTTTCTCTAGCTCCTCCATTAGGGACCCTGTGTGCCTTCTAATAGCTGGCTGTGAGCAGCCACTTTGGTGTTTGCCAGGCACTGGCATAGCCTCACAAGAGGCCACTATATCAGGGTCCCTTCAGCAGAATCTTGCTGGCATGAGCATTAGTATCTAGGTTTGG
>NC_034596.1:36434818-36443519 GCF_900095145.1 Mus pahari
CAGGTTACTCTCTGCAGGGAAGCTCACTTCTAGCAGGGAATGTGCACAGAAGGCTGGCGTTCAGATCTGACACCTTGCTGAAGATGAAGGCCCAAAACAGGGCCTGTGCCAGTAGATGTGTTGCCTCTGCAGATTATTCACTCACCTGCACAGTCTAGCCACTGAGNGACTCTGGACACAATATGACTCTCTCACCTGCTCTGACAGACAGAGCCCTCACTGGTCTGCCGAGGAAAGTGCCCAAAATTCTGGAGCCCGAAATCGAGTCTGTCCCAGAATTTAGGTTGCTTCTTTCTGTCCTGAAGCTGTGTAGCTTCTGCAGTCCACACTCTTGCCAGTGAAGACTGGAGCCCAGAAACTGAGTCCTTTCTCCAGGCCCCCCTCTAACAGGCAGTGGACTGGAGCAAAGATGGTTCTCCTTCTGGCTCAGGCCAGGAGACTGCTCCCGGGCAGACACCCCTCCTTGGGCGGGGAAAGGCAAGGGCTGCTTCAACAAGGCTATACTTCCTAATTCTTCTTAAATTGTACTTGATTGATGAGTAATGATTCAAATACATGAGACTGTGGCGCCCATTTTAACTCAAAGCACCACAAGTTTCTATTTATTTTTGACACACACCAAGTTTTAATTAAATAAATAATTAATTTTGCTATTAGTACAGGAGGCAAAAATTGTTAAATTATATGTTATAAAGAGTTCAAGGAATGCATAGTTACTCATATGTTATTCACACCTTAATAAACACGTTTAAAGGGAATAAAGGAGGAAGAACTATGGATTGAGATAAATATACATCTCTCTCTCCCTCTATAACTCTCTCTCTCTCTACACACACACATACACACACGCACACACACTCATCACACGTATACCCTAATAAAATAACATTGTTCTCAAAGAAACATTATTGACACTGTAATGTGAGGTAGAAATCACTAATGAGTTATAATTAAAAATAATACTTTGGGAGTTATACATATATTAATCAATTCTTTTCAATTATATCTACTATACTACAGTTCTTATTTTTCTCTATAAGTAGTTTTCTGGTTAAAATAGCAACAACATCATACATGACCAAACAATACTATTTTACTTAATTTAATTTATTTCTAGCTAACTGTACAGGACAACCTATATTTATTTGTGATTTATTCTAGAATAGAATTTGGTGAAGAACAAAATGACAAATTAAGGATTAATCTAAATTATGCCACAGAAATATATTCAAAAGAATGTTAGGACTTGTGAAATGTTTTTGCATAGTAGAGAAACACTGAAAATACTTTAATAAAACAAAATAAATAGGAAAAGAACTCAAATTATTCCTATTTATAGATGATATGTTATTATACATGAGAGATCCCAAAACTTGAACAGAGAACTTCTAGAAAGAAAGAACAAGTTCAGCAAAGTGGAAAGATACAAAAATCAATGTATAAAAGTCAGGAAACTTCCAATATACCACCACAAACACACTAAGAAATAAATCATTTTTATACTACTATTTACAGTGGCATGAAATACAATAAAACACCTTTGAGTCAACTTCCCCAGAGCTGTTATGGAACTTTACAATGAAAATTTTACATAGCTGAAGGAAGAGCTTGAGAAAGGCTAGAAAATGAAAAGGGACCCTGTGTTTATGAATCTGTAGAATTAACATTTTAAAAATAACCACTGTAGCAAAAACAAATTGCAGAATCAATGCAGTTTCTGTAAACATACCTATAACTGTCTCTATAGAAATAGAAATAAAAGAATTAAAAAACAGAAATTAGAAAAGAAACAAATTACTATGGAAGGTGAAAATATTCAGTATAACCAAAGAAATGTTGAACTGATAGAGGAATTGCTATTCAAGACTTAAATATATATTACAGAAAACTAAACTTCAATATATAAAACAGAAAACTATACCTGAGTATGACTAGCTATAGACATCTGACATTTGATAGAGGCAAAAATCTTAAAACAAAGAGAAAAGATGGTGTCCTCAACAAATATTGCTCAGAAAACTGGTTGTCCAGGTGAGGAAGAGGATTAGACCAATATCTGTCATTCCAATTTGATCTAAAGCCTCAATTTGCATCCTGGAACACTAGCACTGTTAGCAGAAAGCAAAGGCAATATTCTACAATATACAGGACAGATTTTTCTGGATGGGACTCCATTTGCCCAGTAATTACAGTCAAAGCCATCAATTGACGAGTAGGACAGTAAACAATTGAAAATGATTTTGTGAAACAAAAACAAAACAAAACAAACAAACAAACAAACAAACATCCAATTGAATGAAGAAGAAAAGCATGGAATAGAAGAAAATCTTTGGTAGACACACACCTAGCAGAGAATTGTTACTCTGACCATAAAATGAGTTTAAAATGCAAAAGTCAAGGAATTAAATAAACAAATGAAAAATCAGTAAAGGATTTAAGCAAAGAATTCTGTATAGGATAAATTAATTTGGCTAAGAAAGACTTCAAATTATTTCATCATAAATGCCAGATAGAGAACTGCAAATCAAAACTCTTTTGAGAGTTTTATCTCCTCCCAGACAGAATGGCTAAGATCAATAAAACAACTGCCAAGAAGTGACGGTTGTTTGGAAAAAGGAACCCTCATTCACTGTTGGTGCTGCTTGTGCCTGGTCTTTCACAGCTTCATGGATTTAGGCACATGGTGCAGTGACGGGTCAAAGAAAAGACGAGCTTAGTTACATGCAGAAAAGCTGGAATCAACTGGACTAGGATCCCTGATAAGGATGCTCTAGCACCTTGGAAACTCGGCATGTTTATTATCTCCAGTTGAACAGGGAGATAGTTTTAGTGTGTAAATGAATAAAGAAGTCAGGCTTCACAGTTTACAGCGAAGTCTAGCAAGCAGATTTAGCTAATCTCAGTAGGAGAAATCTCTGTAGGTGAGCATTCTTCAGGATGGATATCCACAAGGAGGTAGGTAGGATGGAAAATTTCTGAACATAACTATGAACACCCACACATGGGACGAGGAAGGCTTGGCTACCCCTGGGTACCCCACTGGGGTAAGCTCTTGGCCTTCCTCTGGGACTGAGATATCAGTGTTCTTGACATACCTGTGCTCATGAAAACAGCTTACATCCACTCAGGATTTAATTCACTCAGGACTCTCACCATTCCCCATAGGTGGGAAAGCAAATTGAGAAAATGCCCTGGAAATCCGTATAGAAAATCTTCAAAAACATCTAAAAATAAATCTACTATAAGAACCGGTTATATCACACCTTGGCCTGTGCCTAAAGCTATCCTAGTCCATGTATAGTTTCTCAGCAATATTCATTGCCACCTGTTCACAATATCCAGAAAATAGAAACAGTGTAACTATCCATCAAAAGGTGAATCAATAATGAAAATGTGTTTCATATAAGAAATGGAGCGGTATTCTGCTGTAAGCAAAAAATAAAATCATAAACTTTGCAGATAAATGAGTGGAAATTTCAAAGATTATATTGGTAAGGTTAACCCTGATCTAGAAAAACACTTCAAAGAAGAAGCTTCTCATTAGAGCAAATGGAGAGTAGCATAGAAAACCACAAACTGCAGAGATTAACAGAATGTGGGAAGTTCAGCCTCAATGACATCAGCTCTTGCATTTATGGATCATGGAACATCAGAATACAGGGGCTGGAAAAACTGTAGCATTCAGAAAACCAGAAAGTTTGTTGTGAAATGTTCTTTCCAATAAGTAGCTGCTTCTTCTTCTTCTTTTTTTTTTTTTTTTTTTTTTTGTATTGTTTTGTTTTGTTTTTCGAGACAGGGTTTCTCTGTATAGCCCTGGCTGTCCTGGAACTCACTCTGTAGACCAATAAGTAGCTTCATAAACTACACAGAAAATGACAATATCAACAGACATGAGAATGTGGAAGGAAGGAAACTACCTGGATCTCACTCGAAACAAAGAAATACCGAGAACAAATGACTGCTAGAAAATGAAGTATTGGGGAAGCTGGGGAGATGGCTCAGTAGTTAAGAGCACTGACTGTTTTTCCATAGGTCCTGAGTTCAGTTCTCAGCAACCACAATGTAGCTCACAGTCATCTGTAATATAATACCCTCTTCTGGTGTGTCTGAAGGCACCGATAGTGTACTCATATAAAATAAATAAATAAATAAATAAATAAATAAATAAATAAATAAATAAATCTTTAAGAAAGAAAGGAAGGAAATAAGGAAGGAAGGAAGGAAGGAAGGTAGGAAGGAAGGAGGGAAGGATGAAAGAAAGAAAGAAAGAAAGAAAGAAAGAAAGAAAGAAAGAAAGAAAGAAAGAAAGAAAGAAAGAAAGAAAGAAAGAAAGAAAGAAAGAAAGAAAGAAAGAAAGAAAGAAAGAAAAGAAAAGAAAAGAAAAGAAAAGAAAAGAGAGAGAGAGAGAGAGAGAGAGAGAGAAAGTAGAGAGAGAAAGGAGAGAGAGAGAAAGGAGAGAGAGAGAAAAGGGAGTATTAGCTTCTCCTACAGAGAAGATTGAACATTGGTTGAACATTCCTAAACTATATGTACAAACAACAAAAGCAGACTCAGCAGTGTTTATTTATAGATTGTGTATACATATACCTACATATATGTGTGTAGTTATATAACAATGATAATCTAAGAAAAAGAGATTATCACATTGAAAGTGGATTGTGAGGAGAATTGGAAAGTTAAGAATAAGAATACTTTGGAGAACTTGAAAGGGGAAAGGGGAAGTGTTAAAATGATGTGATTATATTATAACTAAAATGAACTTAAAATTAAAATAAATTTCATTTAAAAACTAATGACATTGCCAACATTTTTTTCAAAATAAAAATCAATGTAACCGTGTTTTCTTTTGATGGCATTTGGATAGTATTAGTCATTTTTATCCTTCAGGAAAGAGATTTCAATCCATCACTCAATGGCTTTACAGAAAATGAGTATATTGCTATTCTAGAATCCCATATGTGTTTACATATAACAATATCATAATCTGTTCATGATAGAAAAATATGATCCCTATTTCAAGGCTTAAATTATTAGTTTTTCCAGTTGTCTTTTTTTTTCAGCCAAGGGAAAAGCAGTATGTGCTTTAGTTTTTTTTTATAATTATTTACTTAAATCATAACTGTTCAACATAATAGCTAATATTGTCTCTAAGAACAATGCTTCTCTACCTGTGGGTCTCAATCCTTTGGGGTTGTTTACTGGATATAATGCATATCAGATATTTAGATTATATTCATAACATTAGTAAAATTACAGACTTGAAGTGGCAACAAATAATTTTATAGTTGAGGTTTACCACAGTATAAGAAGCTTTTCTTTTTCTTTTTAAATATTTTTATTGGATATATTATTTATTTACATTTCAAGTATTATCCCCTTTCTCGATGGTTTCTCCTCTGCAAAACCCCTATCCCATCCTCCTTACCCTGCTTCTATGAGGGTACTTTCCCACCCACCCACCCACCCACTCCAGCTTCACTGTCCTAGCATTCCTCTACACTGGGGCATCAAGTCTTCACAGGACCAAGGGACTCTCCTCCCATTGATACTATAGAAGGCCCCTTCAGCTCCTTCAGTCCTTCCTGTAACTCCTCCATTGGGGTCCCTGTGCTCAGTCTGATGTTTGATTGCCAGCATCTTTATCTGTATTGGTCAGAATTTGGCAGAGCCTCTCAGAAAACAGCTGTATCAGGTTCTTGTCAACAAGCACATCTTGGCATCTGCAATAGTGTCTGGGTTTGGTGTCTACATGTGAGATGGATCCCTAGGTGGGGCAGTCTCTGTATGACCTTTACTTCATTCTCTGCTCCACTCTTTGTCCCTGCATTTTCTTTAGACAGGAGCAATTCTGAGTTAAAATGTTGTAGACATGTGGGTGGCACCATCTTTCAAACAGGGGGCCATACCTAACCTCTGGATATGGTCTCAGCAGGTTCTCTTTCCTCTTTGTGGGGTATACCTTTGTTTTTTTCACACCATTAGGATGTTTGAGAATCACTGTCTTATAAGAAACATGTAGACAACATTAATTACCCTTTTTATTGCTCAGTTTTGCCATGCCTAAATTTATATTTCTTTTGGAAATATAACTGTTATAAAAGACTTCTAAAATATTTCTTTATAAAGTTGACAAATATTTTTGATAAGCATCTGTATTGACTTCTGTAATCATTTCACATAGTTATCTATGCAATCTTCATTGAACAGAAAATTCAGACAGACCATGATGAGAACTGTAAATGACAGCAATTTGAATCTCATGCATTTACTAAGGATAATTTAGTTATATTTTTCATTATATTATTTTAAGGAAGAGCTTGGCTGTAGAGCCTGGGCTAGTCTCAAACTTGCAAGTATCTTTATTAAGCTGTTTTAAGTCTTTGTACTGGATTACAGTTGTAAACCATTATTCCTAAAATGAAATATGCTTTTGATTTAGACTCAGGTATGACATCCCATGTTCAAACTTCTTTCTATCACTTCCCCAGATATTGACACCGCTCCATATTACCTACAGACATACAGAGTACATTGTTAAATGGCATAATGGCACATTGAAACATCTTCTTGCATGTTTTGAAGATGGTGTACATATGTATAATGTGTTTTGACCAAATATAACCCCATTCCTCTCCCCTCTAAGGCCCTCTCTATCCCTCAACCACTTTCTCTTTGTCACTTCATGTCTTTCCTTTTAAATCGTTCTCTATGTCTCTCTGTATCTGTCTGTTTCTGTGTCAGTGTGTCTGTTTCTATCTCTCTTTATCTCTTTCCCTGTCTCTCTGTTTCTGCCTCTGTCTCTTTACATCTGTCTCTGTCTCTGCCTCTCTCTTTCTCTTATTTTAGAAGCTGCAGAGTCCACTTATTGTTGTCTGTTATGCACGTGAATATGGACTACCTGCTGTAGATTGGTAGACTTTCAGGGTTACATACCCGAGGAAAACTCATTCTTATCCCCTACCAGTCATTATCTGTCAATAACTTCTCAGTCAGGAGTTATTCCTCATGAGAATGCCATGCCCATGATGCTGTTCTGCTGGGTTGTCCTTGTGAAGGTCTTGTACAAACAGTCAATCTACAATGTGATCAACAATGAACTGATGTTCATGTTTTACATGTACACATAACAAATTGTTTCATATAAATATTAACTTTTCTTTTGAAGAATATATATTTCCATTGACTTACTTCTTCATGAAACATGTAATGTTTTTAGTCAATACTTATGCCTTATTAGCATAATATACTGATAAAAATTCCTGTGTTTATATTATGAGTATGATATATTATCTCTATCCTGCTGTCATTTCTCAAAAGAATTACAATTCAAATATATTTTCTACAGGTTACTTCAAGTTACCATGTAGTTCAGTGACTAATCACCATGTTACTTGCAATTTTTATATCTTGTAAGCCTGCAGTTTAAAAGACAGAAATAATCAGATAATTAGTCTTTGATTACATAGTACTCACCCTGCTCTTAAGTGTACTTAAATGGTCAATAATTACCATGTAATTACACAGCAATTATTGTACATTCACACCACCGCATGTAAGGCACTGTTAGTGATTTCATTCTCTGTGTTTAGGAATGTGTGACTCAGTCATAGAAAGGTTACTGCAGGCTGCATTGTGGCAAAAGATGTCTGAGAAAGTAAGATGTTCTGGAGAACTAAAGTAGCTTTCAGTGCAGTGGAATATATGTCTGTTCAGAGAAAGTTGTAGAACCTGGTTTGTAAGACTTCAAAATGTCAAATATAAAACCTAAATTGAGACAGAAAATAAAAACCTTAGAACCAGGTATGGGAAAGTTTTTGAAATCTGTCAATCTGTTCTGTTCAGAAAGGTATCTTTCTGAAAAATATTTGTCCTTTAAGACATTCTTTAATTTTACACAATGATGCTAATAGATTCCTTAATACAAAGTATTACAAAGTTTTTACACTATTATTCTTACCTTCATATATCAGCAATAATTATGGTCTAACACCTGGCACTGCAGCAAAGGATCATGGCACTATTTTTATTGAGGTTTTGCATGGTGAGAGTTGACAGCTTCCTACTCTGGGAGTTAAGTAAACTTTAGAAATAAATATCCATATTGTGTCTTCCTATCAAGCTACATCATCATTAATTGTATAATGTTTTATTGTAAATTTGCTTCTCTTTATTTCAGCTGTATGTCATTGAAGACATGGGATTACACCTGCCACCAGAAACAAAACATTAAGCTATCAAAAGTCATGGCATTTCCAGACAATATAAGACATACTCTTTCTTGAAGCTTCAAAAACGATTTATATGTGGCCAAGTATATTTCTTGGAACTAAATTAAGTCGAAAGTTGTTGAATGCAGTTATTATATTCCCTAGTAATGTTTGCAAATTTGCTAGTTCACTACCTACTTGGATATTTAATTATCTTAGCCTAGTCCTTAAGTTTTCAAATAGTTTTTAATCAATTATATTATAATAACCCAACAGTAAATTGTTATGTTTCAGATCATTCTACAAAATTGATGCACATGTAATTTAAATTATGTTACAGTAAATAAGAATAGAGTTTAAGCTGAGCATGGTGGCGCACACCTTTAATCCCAGCACTCAGGCAGCAGAGGCAGGCAGATTTCTGAGTTTGAGGCCAGCCTGGTCTACAAAGTGAGTTCCAGGACAGCCAGGGCTATACAGAGAAACCCTGTCTC
>NC_034596.1:36444134-36445881 GCF_900095145.1 Mus pahari
TATATATATATATATATATATATATATATATATATATATATATATTGATTTATACAGCACTCTAATAGTGTGAAACTCAGTTCTATTTCTTTTTTCCTTTATTGAAAATATTTTGGTTTTTCTTACATAATATATTCTAATTGTGATAGTCAAGCTTGTGGAATAGGCCTCAAATCAAATGAGATATCAGTTGGTCACTCCCATAAGCTTTGTGTCCCTGTGTACTATCATATCGTACAGGCAGGGTTGCACTGTAGTTCTAAGTGTTTGTGCTTGGGTTGATATTTCATTCTTCTTTGGTAGTGTGCAGAGTAACTTCCTGTACCAAAGAAACTAGCTACTATGTGTGAAGGTACTCTGTAGGCACCAAGTAGACGTCTCTACACAAGAACACAGTGACTTGTGTAGGTTTTGTCTTCGGGAATGGAAAATTTCAGTTTGTAGAGAGCTACCTACTGACTTTCCAGTAGCCTGGGTTGTTTGGGGATGTCATAGGACAGCACAATGAAAGGGAACCCAACCCCAGTCCTGGAAGCTACATTTGGTGGCATGAGATGTCCAGTTTGGTCTTTGTCTAGCTCATTATTTTAGGATATCATTTAGATCACCCTCATGCATAGACACACACACACACACACACACACACACACGTGTGATATATATATATATATATATATATATATATATATATATATATGTGTGTGTGTGTGTGTGTGTCTGTGTGTGTGTGTATGTGTGTAATATATATTACACATGTGTGTGTGTGTGTGATCTTCAACAATAATAGGTTTTTATATTACCCATCAAATATCCTTTAAGTTTAAATGTCCCTCATTGTACTCCCTCTCATCCTCTCATCCCCCCTACTTCATTCTCCTGACCCAATCTCACCAACCTCCCAACCATCCATAATTATCTATTCTATTTCCCTTTCCTAGGAAGATCTATCTGTTCAGCCACATCATAGTCCCTCTCTAATATTTTTTCCCACAAATGTAATTCAATTATAGCAGAAAATGCTAATGTATGATAAGCTGAATAAAGGATTTTCTCCCATTCCACTTATGACTGGGTGTATGTCTTTCGAAGACCAGTTAAGTAACTTGGTTTAATGACAATTAAGCTAGAGGAATAATGCTATTAATGAATGGCAAGCAAGATATAGTCATGCTTCTAAAGAGGAAATAAAGTTATCTGAGATCAATGCTAAAATTATATAGTATTGAGAGAGAGAGACAAAGACAGAGAAAGAGGCAAAATGAGACACAGAGGGGGGAAAATGCACTAAGGGAACAATATTTATTCATATAAAAGAGTGAGTGTGGTATTTATGTGATCAATTTTAGTTGCCATTTGTGAAGAATTTAATTTATCTTTTCTCCATTATAAACTGCATTTATTGAAGAAAATATGAAAGTAAATTGACTGAAACGTATTGTTTGACACACTGCCACTTTTGCAGGCTGTGCTAGGAAGTTGCTTTTTAAAACTGGTCAGTTTTGTAACTCGTACAGAGATTTTAACATTCAACATTAGATACTTAAAATTATTTTATTTATTTGATTTGGAAAATATTTTTAATAGATGTACACCTGTAATCTAAGCATGTTAGCAAACAAGGCCGATATAAAAATGTCTAGTGTAAGCATCATAGTTGGACTACACTTCGATACACTACATTAAAAGTTGTTTGGAAAGAAAAAGATTTCTTTACTGTATCCACTCCTCTATTGAGGGACATCTGGGT
>NC_034596.1:36447141-36463597 GCF_900095145.1 Mus pahari
AAATGTAAATAAAGAAAATATATAATAAAAAAAAGAAGACAAAAAGATTTCTTTACTTTCTTATTTTGCATTAGAACACATGATTTAGTTGTAGTCCTTTGCAAAGTAATTTGAATTCTGACAGATTCAAAGTAAGCCTCACTATTTTACAGCATCTTTTCCTGGTAGATGTGACTTTGCCTTCAAAAATACTTGATGATATCAGGAAATAATTTGTTTTATAGCATAGTGGGAAGCTACTTCTATCTTATAGGTAATGATCATGGATGCTGCTAATCAATAAATACAGTAAAGCAGCATACTGTACAGTCCTCCATAACAACATAGGCCAACTCTAAAGTTCTCCAGTCTGAAGGAATGAGGACACATCGTGGTTAATAATGTCCAGTTGATCCCATAGAATTGTAAGGGACACAATTTACATCATTGACATCATTGTTAGTTCAAACACTATCACGCACAAAAATACACAATGCAGTGGGGGAAGATACATACATTTAATTAATGTTCTAAGAATTATATCACATTAACTTTAAATTTAAATACAGTATGTATAGCTATAGGGGAGTATAAACCTACTTTTAGTATTTGTAAAACGTCATTCTAAGTTATTTTTTTAATTACTTAAAATTCTAATTTTAGTATTTTTTTTCTTTCTGAGCTCATTATACCTTTCAAATACCATTCCTTCACAATTTAACTTTATGAACCTAGTTTGGATAGCATCTACACATTAATATGTCCTGAAAAATACATTAAGATAGTCATTCACTGTGTGAATAATATTAAAAATTAAAGTATACTTTTCTATCACAAAATGAAATTATTTCACTTCCTCTACTAATTTTTTTCAAAAATTGTATCCATTATGTGGGAACTGGGTCATCACTTCTTACCTACTATCAATAGCATTACGTGTCTAATTTAAAGGTCATTAGACCCAGACACTTAAGTGACCTGCCAAGGGCATACACCCAATCATTAGACTAACAGGAGAGTATCCCGTATTGGGCAGAATGATTTTTTTTCTGCTGCTTACTGAAGACAACTTGATAACACTCTTCACAAGGCAGGGTACAAATGTAGCAGAAGAGTATAATTTCCAGAGCAGCCATTGCTTGGTCATAAGAGTCAGGCCTAACCACACAGTCTTCTTAATCACTTGCCCAAAAGTCACATGCATACTCCTCAGCTTCCCTGACAGAAACAAAGATGAAGTTTGGAATCTTTCAGACAACAAAGTTTGAACTGGCATGGGAATGTTAGCAGGCTCAAGGGAGCAGAATAGACAAATGAAGAAAAGTTTGCTTGTGTGTCTGAGGAGTGATTGTATTATTTGTATCCATGGCAAGGTCACCAAAGCAAAAGGGTTCAAGTAGTAATTTAAAATTTTGAAACTTTTTTTTTCATTTTATTCTGGAACCATGCAACTATACCAAAGGGAGAGCAGCTTTGACAATTGACATCTGTTGTTAATGTAACCAGTCACTCAATCTGGTACCTCTCGCTCTGATTTTCTTTTCTTTTGTTCAAGTTTCATTATAGTATAATTATTTCATTCTTCCTCCTCCTCCCTCATAACCCTCCTGAATTCCTCTTAAATTCATGTCCTCATATTCATTAATTATTGTTGATATATGTGTGTGTGTGCATATACATGTGTGTGTGTGTATGGGGAAAATCTGTCATATATATATATGCAAATAAATAATAATAAAATAATAATACATAATATATATATAATAGTATGGGTAAACATATGATTTATAAATAATATAGATATGCTGAATCCATTTAGTGTCATATGTATATAAATTTTTATAAATGACCACTTGGGATTTTATATATATATGTGTATATATATATATATATATATATATATATATATATATATATATCAAACCTTAAGAAGGCTAATTCTCCATGGTTCAGAAAATTTTAAATTTCAAAAATAATGTTATTATATTTATATTTACATATTTACTGAATGTGTCTTTCCAATCACTAAAGTCATTTTGCTTACTATAAAGATAATAATTTTCATGATACCTAATACTAATGTATATCTCCTGATACTTTTGGGAATATAGTGAAAATAGATAACATTCTAAAACTTAGATTATTTTTATTTAGTTAAGGCATAATGCACAGACTCTTTCTGCAGAAGCATGGAGGGGATAAAAGATAGAACAAGAGACAAAAAGAACGAAGGATATACTTGTCACCAAGGAGTGAGTGAGCTTTTCATACCTCGTTGTTCTGATGTGGGACTAGGAATCTTTTTGTCAACCCAAAGTTAGGAAGGCATTGAAGCCAATGAACCAAAAACGTTGTCTTTCAAGAAGAGTGAAGTTCTGATTTTCAAATTAAACATTAAACTATGAAAAGTCTGCTATATTTTCTAACAGACTTGAGAATATGACCACACCTATATTTTAATATGACAATATAGCTATATGATTCACATAATTAGTAAATATTCCATTTCTCAGGTTTTATTAAACAGATAACAGACAAACTTTCTGGTATGTCAGTATAAGGAGATAACAAAATTCCCAGTTTATTTGTTATGTCTGTGTGCATTCCTACAGAACTAGGAATAACATAGTATATGATTTACATGTGAATACAATGCAAAACATAATGTCTAAGTATGAGTATAAAACACAGAGTTGCTTAAATACAGTATATCACACAGCTAATATATAGCAGAGTTAGGACTCAAACACTGACACATCTGTGTTAATATTAATGCTCTTCCTACTACTACAAGTAATATTCATATAAATGCATTCAGAACTGCCTTTTTAGTAATATGTGAATACAACCATTGTTTGTAGCATGCACAGGAATATATCAATCTCTCAACAATATATTATAGATATTCATTGATATTATTCATACTATGAAAGTTTATAATGCAAATAGGTATGTTTATATGTGACCTTGATTCTTGATAGAATTTTAGTAAAAATACCAACCCCCAGGGATTCTGAGCTCACTACATAAAAAGTTATGTTGTGATCTGTCTATTAAGCATTATAAAGGCATGACTCAGCCAGGCGTGGTGGCGCACGCCTTTAATCCCAGCACTCAGGAGGCAGAGGCAGGAGGATTTCTGAGTTCGAGGCCAGCCTGGTCTACAAAGTGAGTTCCAGGACAGCCAGGGCTATACAGAGAAACCCTGTCTTGAAAAACCAAAATATATATATAAAGGCATGACTCTCTTCTATACGTCATAGAGCAATATTTAGGCAGGCAAGAAGATGACCCTCACCAGCAAGTCAGGCATCTAGCTTGCCAGCTGCTAGAAACAATGTAACCAACTAATTTCTAAGGAAGTGTCACATGTCAAAACTTAGAGAGTTTCTGTGTTGTTTTTTTGTTAAAAATGATATAAAATGCACTGCATTTAAAGAAGTACTATATAATAAGTTTTACTTTCAGCATATATTTTAAAAGAATTTGTTTTATCAGAAAACAATATATTTAAGAGGATATCCGGTTGATCTGATTCATAACATTCTGATATAGAAATTTCTCATTTATTTTATAGTAGATAGTTATTGACTAAAGAGTATAATTCTAAATATTTTGGCCTTGGGATCCATGATATCCTATAAGTCAGGTTTAGAGTCAATGCTGTTATTACATTTTTCAGCAAAATGGAGTCAGCTTCATGTGTTCTTGCTTTGCACAAGAAGAGGACACATATTGTTCCTTCTATGGAGCTGTGAACCCCCTCAACTCCTTTGGTTGTTTCTCTAGCTACTTCATTGGGGACCCTGTGCTCAGTCCAAAGGATGGCGGATAGCATCCACCTCTGTATTTGTCAAGCACTGGTAGAGCCTATATTAGGCTATGGTGAACAAGCACATGTTGGCATCCACAGTAGTTTCTGGGTTTGGTGATTGTATATGGGATGGATCCCCAGGTGGGGCAGTCTCTGGATGGTCACTCCTTCAGTCTTTGCTCCACACTTTGTCCCTGTAACTCCTTCCATAGGTATTTTGTTCCTCTTTCTAAGAAAGATCAAAGTATCCACACTTTGGTCTTCCTTCTTCTTGAATTTCATGTGGTATGTGAACTGTACCTTGTGTATTCTGAGCTTCTGGGCTAATATATACTTATCAGTGAGTGCATATCATGTGTGTTCCTTTGTGATTGAGTTATCTCACTCAGGATGATATCCTCCAGATCCATCCATGTGCCTAAGAATTTCATAAATCCATTGTTTTTAATAGCTGACTAGTACTCCTAGATTTCCCAGAGACTAAACTACCAACCAAAGAGTACACGTGTTGTGACTTATGGCTCCAGTTACATATTCAGCAGAGGATGTCCTAGTTGGTTATCAATGAGAGGAGAGGCCCTTGGTCCTGTGAAGTCTCCGTGTCCCAGTGTAGAGGAATGCCAAAGCCAGGAAAGTGGGTGGGTTGGTAAGCAGGGGGAGGGGCAAGAGGATAAGTGTAGGGGGTTTTTGGAGGGAAACCAGGAAAGGGGATAATATTTGAAATGTAAATAAAGAAAATATCTGATAACACACCACACACACACATATGTGTGTGTGTGTGTGTGTGTGTGTATATATATATATATATATATATATATATATATATATATATATATATTACACATACAATGTGTACTTTTACAAAATACAGCAACACTTGTGTGCCATACAGTAAGACAGAGCTCAGACACTGGCACTGGGGATCCCTGGAGAGGCATGCATTCTTAGCGTTCCTCTGAGACACACAGCTCTCTTCACAATTGTTTTGTACCCTTCTAGGTCTGTAATTGCTTGTTACTGTATTTTTCCTGCAGTTTCCCTTTCTGCTTCTTATATTGAGATTTCAAAGCAACAGATTATGAGAGTAATATCTTATTTAGTTCACTTGTGCTGATTAGCTTTCTTTGGTGTTATTTTGTTCTGTTTTGTTTTATTAACTTGGTGCAAACTGAAGACAACTGGGAAGAAGACACCTCAGTTGAGGAATTACTCCTCATTTCATTGCCCTGTGGACAAGTCTATAGGGCTACTTCTTGATTTCTGTCAATGGAGACAAACTGTTGAAAGTTGATCATAGGCTGTATAACACAGATAGTTAAACATGCATTTGTGTAAGAAGATTTCCTCCATTGTGTCTGCTCCAGTAGATTTCTGCCTTGAGTTTCTCACCTGACTTCCTTCAGTGATGGATTATGGTAAGAATAAGTCAACAAATCTGTCCTCCCTACTTGGTTTCTTCCAGCTGTTATCACAGCAACAGAAAGGAGATTAGAAAATTTGTATTATGGAACAATTTGTTTTTCTCATAAAAGTACTCTAACTCTTTCACACTAGAAATTTCTAGTGAGATGTCACTTTACAATTCTGAAATAATTCTGTCATTCAAGCATAACCCTAGTGGATTTTAGAAAATAGTCAAAATTATTTTCAAATGTAGTGACAAAGAGTTTGATAGGTAGAATGCAGGAATGTTGTTCGATTACTTTGATACTTTAACTTTAGAGTGTATTACATCCCCTTGATATGGAGATTGCTGAATAACATATCACAATCAATTATTTAAGTAGAAAAATCTTAATAGATAAACACATGGCTTAATAAAATTTAATTATTAGACAATTTTGATTATTTGTTCCTTGTTGTTGTTATTGTTGCTGTTTATGTATTCAGAATAGCAGGGCAAATGAGTTTGATCTGCCTGTCACAAATGCCAGCAACACAATCCATCTTAAAGCAAACAACTTGCTTCTTTACTATAGAACCATGCAAATAATCACAAAACCTGCTATAATCAATATCATCAGAGACTTGGAGTAATCCCTGTATAAAAACTGATTCATTGAAAATGATTAAACAACCATATATGTTACATTGCATTTACAATTTTAGCTGAAGATTATTTGTCACGATATGCAAGAGATTAACATTTAAAATATTAATACTGGTTATTTGTTAACTTTTCGACCTCTAAAGTGGAAAGTCTCTTTTTGTAAGAGATGCTTAGAATTGAATGAAAATCCCAGCTCTGAGTGCTGATCTTGGGGTGACTAAGACTATTCTTGCTCTCCTTCGCCTGTCACAACCCCACTTTTTAATCATATATCACTATGTATGGTTATACATACTGCCCCTGCTTTATTAATCTTATGTCAGTACACAGCCCCTGCTTTATAAGCACATATCATACCGCGCCCCCTCTTTAAAATTGTATGTCAGTACTGTCTTCCATACAAGACATTGGAACCATCAACTGAAAAATCTCACTTTGCTGATCTATGTGATACCACACAAGTTTAAAAATCTATTTATTTTGACACATCATCAGATTATTTCATAAATTGATCAATATCTTTATGTTTCTGAGAAGCATAAAAGGCTAGTAACAAATATTTAACCTTTAGCTGAGGTGATGGCATATTGGGAAGCACAACTTCCTTCCAGAAATCAGTCTCCAAGATGTGTTGGCTTTTATTTTGTTTTTGAGATTATAATTTAATTTAAAACATCTTTTCTTCCTTTTCCTTCCTGCGAACCTGCTCTTACATTAGTCTCAGTTCTCCTTCAAACTCATGGCCTCATTTTCCACTAATTTTCAGTACATGCATATATGAATTTTTTGAATATCTATAATTCTAAATATAAGACATTGAGTCCATAATTATTTTATATGTAACACATGTACTAGTTGGGGATACATTCACATCCTCTAAAAGATGCAGTTGGTAATCTTGAGTTCTTCTTTGAGTAACGCTGAAGAGAGTCAAGTGAAAACCTTGTTTAGATAAAGTTATTTTGAGGCTGCAAAATGATCGTCATCTATTTTTGTTTTATAGTTCTAATTTTAAAAAACAACTTGCTATTCCTTTTTTTGTACATTTAAGACAAAATGTACCCTCATAATTCCAAAAGGAAAGTCAAATTTTAAATACTTGCATCACTATTTAGAAATGTACAAAAACGGCTTTATTGGCTAGGACTATAAAAACCTTTGAGATTTAACTAAAAGCAGAATTTAACCACCTCTCAAATTAATTAGTTGGGCTTTCATTGTCATTTTATAGATATCTAACAATTATATTTTCATGATCTTTTAAGATGTTAATTAGCATTGATTTCAAAGAGAATCAGTGATATTACTTCAGTGATATTTATGTACCTATGAAGACCAAAAGGAGTACCAACAAACTTTTCTACAAACTAAAGCATAAACCATTTTAGAAGTTAATAATAGAGTCCCCAAAATAGCAGTATATTATATTTATGAAAGTTATCAAATAAATTATAAATTTATTTTCATTAATTTTAAACAATTTTACTAAGGTAAACATTATGTCCCAAAGTCTAAGTAAGAAGGAAGGTATATTATATATCCATACATACATTAGTACTCTAAGATTTATACTTTGCTTTTATGTCACTATATAAATTTTTCAATTTTCTTATAACAAAAGTATTTCCCTTTGACCATTGTGCCTAAATGTCAATAAGTACATTGAAAAAAATTGCTTTTTATAAATTTATGTTACTATAATATGAAAATAGGTGTATATTTATTTGAGTCATAATGGCTTCCAGAATTGTGCCATTTAACTCTATTGAAAACTAGTAAATATACTTTAAAAGCCTTCCTGTGGTCAGTCTCACATAACTAACGCATCTTACCATAAAGCCATTGAGAGCCACATAAAACATTTCTCATAATAAAGGCAAATTTAAGCATTATCAAATATGTTAAATAAATATGATTGTTCTACATGGATGTATATATCTGCAGTGGCCAATATTGATTACAAAAAAAAATAACTTTCATTGTTCTACTCTTAATTATGCATAATACTGCCAAATGTGGTCAACCCTATTTAATACATGTAGAAGATAGAATAATAAAGTATGGATTCTGTCTTAATCACTCTTTTCTATTAAATATTAACAGACTGTTATTAATAGCACTGGTGTAATGGATGTCATTTTCTACCTTGAGTGAAAACTTCATCTCTTCTCATGTGTTCATTGCTGAAGTTACATAATCTCTTCAGTTTTGAATCTTGTACCAAAGAAGGCTTATCTTTTAGATATATACAGTGTCTACTTTATATTTTCCCAATTTTCTGATGTGTAGTAAATTTTCACCAACTACTTAGTGAGTTAATGGTCACATGATTGAAAGACAGCACAAAAACATAAAATATCAGTAAATAATTAGACACCAAAAACTCCTTTATTCAGTACAAATACCCAATTGTAGGTTTGGGTGTATAAACTCTGGCTTTTGAGTAGATCTAATGTGTTGTGTTTCAAAATCTTAGTAATGGTAATCTACATCAAAATTGAACCCTACAAAATAGTTAACTTTCACTGAATGGGGAAAATGATAAAATACAAAGTATTTAGAACTTAGCATAACTCTATTATTATTGGAGAAAGCTGTGTAGGACTATACTAGCTCCTTTGTTTTGGAAATGACTGGAATCCCTTGATTATACCTGAGTTATCCATGGAGCTGCTTTAGGACATACACAAAAACCAGACATGTCAGAAAGCCATTTTAACTAAACTGATGCTCAAGTTCACTGCATAAGGAAAGCTACTTCTTCAGGGCCAGCAAACATCAGGAAAAATATTTTCTGGGTAGTCAATAGATGTACTTATCGAGACCATCTTTCTTGAAAGTCAAAATGGGCCAAAAGCCTTCATCTGATAAATAAAGAAAGAATAATGTGGACTTCTCAGATATCAGCTTTTGTGATCTTGTTTCCTATTTTGCCCACATGACAGTGTGGATATTGTTTTGAAGTATGCATTCTGCATTTGCTGATCAAGATAAACTTGATTGACACAAACTGACTGGGATCAAGGCATAAATAGCAGTACACTGTCCACTCACGAAGAGACAGAAGTATCTGTGTTTGCCAAGTATTATGGAATGTGGTATGGCTTCTCTGCTTAGGCAAGATCTATTATTACCTCAATGTTAGATTAAGAAATGTATGTTCCCACGGCCCCCAATGGATGAGCTAGAGAAAGTACCCAAGGACCTGAAGGGGGCTGCAACCCTCTAGGTGGAACAACAATATGAACTAACCAGTACCCCCAGAACTCGTGTCTCTAGCTGCAAATGTAGCAGAAAATAGCATATTCAGCCATCATTGGGAAGAGAGGCCCCTTGGTCTTGCAAACTTTATATGTCCTATAGAGGGGAATGCCAGGGCCAAGAAGTGGGAGTGGGTGGGTAGGGGAGCAGGGTGGGGGGGATATAGGGGTCATTTGGAATAGCATTTGAAATGTAAATGAAGAAAATATCTAATAAAATAATCAAAAGAAAAGAAAAAAAGAAATTTGTGTTCCTATAACTACTGTTACATACTGCTCACTTGGAAAGTGAATGCAGTATCCCTACTTACATATTAATGTAAATGAAATATTCTGATTCTGTAACCTGGTAGTATGACAAGATTATAGAAAAACACTCTAGATCTGGAGTGAAGAAATCAGTTTAAAATAAATAATGGCTCTCCAGGTCCCAGTTGATTCCTCAGTGTATCTTCAACCTGGCCTTTAAGACTTCTCCATCAGCTGTCCTAAGGAAAGCTATAGATAAAAGTGTCTTGCCTAGTGGATAATATACATAGAGTTGATTTAACATGATCCCTAAGAGATCTCTAACTGAAGTGTTTCTGGGAGTCTTTCAGAGTGGGTCAAAGGAGGTTTCCTATAAAGATTTCACTTCATCCTCCTAATGGTCCAAACCTGACTTACTGCTACATGAATATTTTTCTTTTTTTATTTTAAACAATTTTTGTTAGATATTTTCTTCATTCACATTTCAAATGCTATCCCAAATGTCACTTTCTGCCCTGCTCCCCAACCCACCCACTCCTGCTTCCCAGCCCTGGCATTACCCTGTACTGGGGCTCTTAAAAGAGGAACTTTAATGAGATTCGGTAGCTTAGGTGGCAAGAAGTTGGGAAATTTCAGGCAGTTTTTTTAAAACAGCAGTGCCTGGGACCCTGCTAATGATCCTTAGCTCAGAGACTGCACAATGTGTGTTCCCAGGCCCAAGCTTGGTAATAAAGTCCACTGTTTCACAAAAGAAATTATTAGGGTTTCTTCCAATAGGCAGACATGGTCCAAGATGAACATGTACTGACAATTGGAATCTCACTCTGCTCATGACATTTCGTTTCTGAACATTACTAACATTGTTCTAACCCTGAAGTTTGATAAGTAACCAATACTGCATTTGTTCCCCTGTTATTCATAACATATGTAGGTATTATATTTTTAATATATTTCGTGGCTGTTTTAGGGGGAATCACCTGTGTGAAATGAAATGTCTGGATTCCAACCTTCAGAGAGTCATTTCCTGCTTGCTAGCTAGCTTCAGGAGCCAACGGTAGCTTTAAAAATATTTTTAAAAATTAACCTAACAGTGCTAGATTACTGTTGGCAAATCTGCATATCTGTAAGTATGTGCTATAAGCTTGGGATGGACAAGTGTTTGGACTTCCATGTCTGGGAATCATGCCATCAGTACCCACAGTTGATTTTCATGTTTTTTTGGCACTTTCCCCCCATGCCATCTGTGTGCTTGGCAGAATGCCTCCTTCTGAGTTGGTCAGACCTGTGCCAACGTAATGGAATGCTATGGGTGGTTCATGGATGCTATAAGATATAGCATTTTAAAGAGGAAAGCTTGCTGTAGGGGGCACCACATTGGTTTAGCATATGGCCTTCCATGGATACCTGAAGGGACAAGGGTAAGAGAGTTATGGAATCCACAGAAAGGCCCTAATGGCAGTGAAAATAATCAAAGCACCCCAGAAATCTATGCAAGATACAAAACAAAAATATCTGCCAAAACTTTTACTTACTGAATGTATATAAATTCTCCATAATAATCTCGGTCAGATTTTTACATAGACAATTGAAATTTTCAGAATCATCAGAATGCTCAGAGGAGTTATTTCATTTAAAAAATAAATGTATTCTAGGAAACTATCAGAGCCTGAATGCCATTCTTGAAGTCTTGAGCGTCAGTTAATGAGATAATAGGTTTCAAAGTGAAAAATTACATAGCTGTGATCCAAGGTGACACACACCTATAATCCCAGTTCTTGGGGAAGAGGAGAATGAAGATTCTAAGGCTAGGCTTGCCTACATAGAAAGTTTGACACCAAATCTGTATATGTAAAGCCATCTCAAAAGACGGAATAAAATGCTTGAGGGAAGGCTCAGTGATTAAGAGTGCATACTGCTCTTTCAGAGAAACAAATTTGTTGCCTAGCACCCACGTGGTGGCTCACAATATCTTATGATTCATTCAGGAGACCTTATACCTTCTTCTCAGACACCTGCATATATCAAATGCCTATGCTTACATTCAGGACCACAGACATAATAAAAAAATAAATAAAACTTTGAAAAACAAGAGGAAGACATTAACCTTTAAGTCAGTGAGTAAAAGTTTTAATTATATACAGTTTTTTAAATTAAGCAATGGGCTATGTTATGCAGCAAACGTAAATCAGCCTCTGCATCTCCCTTCTGTAACACAGTGGAGTCATATTTATTCCTTTGCTCTTTAACTCACCCAAACATCAGATTCCAGCAGAACATTTTGGTTATATTATCACCTTGGCATCGTCCAGCCTACAAGTGGAATGGGAAAGAAGGCAAAAAGAATGAATAGGTCACTACTTCAGACACGTAACGACAGTCCCATTTGTGATCTACTGGTCATCAGTAGACAGTGGTCATTTGATAGAAAATACATATAGAATAGGAGACCTAGTGTTAGTGTCTTTCACCAAACCACATGGCCTTCACTAACATTCTCCTTAACTGTAGAAAAGTAAAAGTGAGGTTCAGTGTTGCTAGTCACCCATTTCCAGAATTTTGGATGAGAAGGGATCCCCCAAATGATCCCCAAATAGAAGGGATCATTCTATGATCACATCCAAAACAATAATTCCCTCCAATTCTACATTCTCATGGCCTCCAAGAGTCCATGACACACTTGGTTGAATGAATGAATGAGTGAATGAATGAATGAATGAATGAATAAACGAATGTGTAAAAGTGAAACTCTGATTTTACTCATTAGCTATAAAGAGATTAAGGCCTGCCCAAGTTCACCAGTTGACTAGGTCTTTTAACTTTCTCTGTAGCTCTGAGAGAATCTAGGAAAAGTTTATTTGCGAACCATTTTCATATCAATGTTTTGAAGCTAGGTGGGGTGTTATTCCAAAGAAAAGCCTGAAATCAGCAATTACAAAATGATTTTCCAGTAAGAGAATTTTCTAATCCTCTTGCCCCATTGTTTTCTATATATCAAGACCAAGACTTGCCTTGGCATTTTCAACTGAAACAACATCATCCAGGACACCAGTGAGTGGACCTCCATTGGTTTGGGAAGGGTTGGTATTCTTCTTTTTTTTCTTTATTTACATTTCAAATGCTATCCCGAAAGTTCCCTATACCTCCTGCCCCCACTCCTGCTCCCCTACCCACCCACTCCCACTACTTGGCCCTGGCCTTCCCCTGTGCTGGGTCATATAAAGTTTACAAGACCAAGGGGGGCTGCAACCCTGTAGGTGGAACAACAATATGAACTAACCAGTACCCCCTGAGCTCGTGTCTCTAGCTGCATATGTAGCAGAAGATGGCCTAATCGGCTATCATTGAAGGTCTGGTATTCTACTCCTCAATCAAGAATTCCTGAGTTCAAAATATCCTGAGATCCCAGAAAAGGGTTAATCATTGGTATACGTACTTTTACAGACCACATTGTGAATTAGACATATGAGAAATTAATTATACAGTTAGAAATGTTATAAGACATTTACACTTAAAAATTTGGGGAAGACCTACCGAAATATCTGGACATTCCTGAAGGTGATAGCACCCAAAAATCACACTACTGTCATTGAAAAATCTATATAAGGAAGTGATTAGAATTTTATATCGCATTACCAATCATATAGTCCAAGTTGATGAATGATATTCTTTGAATATCAAGAAAAGAGAAGCTCCAGGGGAAAAATACAAGTTCAGTTCGAAATATTTCTTTGCTGTAAACCTTGAGCCACTTTTCATTTGTCAATACTGAACTTTAATGAGTCCCGGATAAGAAGCCAGTCAATGGATATCCATTTAGCTAGTGATAATCTGAACCCCAGCTGATTGTCCTAGCAGCTGTGTGACTTCATTACCATTAGAAAGGCGTGCAGCCAAGCCAGCTGGTATCCAAACCAGTACTCCATGCACGCAGCATATCTATTTGTTGGTTTACACATCAGAATTACACAGGCTCCATGAAAAGTTTGGAGCATAAAATAGAATCTGCATAAAGATTTAATTTAAAGGGCTTATCATTACTATGCCAAGTGCAGCTAGTTTGTTTTGTTTTTGCTATGATATAGTATATTGTGGTTGTTTTCGGTTTCCTCCATAAATGCAGCCTACATGCAAAATTTGCATTTAGATACCAAACATAACTGCACATCATAATTTCCCAGTTAAGAAAACATCTTTTTGGTTGTGTTTGTTTTAGTGCTTACAACAGTGCATTTTCATTTTCCAAGGCAACTTTAATAGAAAGCAGTTTGGGGAACTTCTTAATAGCTAGTTTAGCTCACATCTGTCCCCTGTTCTGTACTCCTAATGGCACTCAGTGCCTAGATCAGGCCTCTGTTAGCATTGTTTGGGACTTCTACAAACATTTTCTAACAGGACTTGGCTCTCTAATTTCCTCCCATATGATTCTCTATGACAAGGATCTTGAATCACACTCCGGTTCTCTGCAGCAATGCTGCCTAGTGCAATCTGGATTCATTGCCTTTGCTAGTGACAACTGGAACCCAGAAGCAGGTGGAAGGTGGAGTCTAAACCTCATCACAGAGGCTTCAAATAGGTCTATGAGCTACTGTGACCCACATCAACCACTACAAGCAACTTTTCTAATAGGGATAGCAAGTACAATAGTTGCTCCTTTGTGATAAATTAAAATGAGTCAAAATATGCATCATTATTTACATATATATATATATATATATATATATATATATCAAGAGCATCTAAGTCATACATGTGATGATAACAGTGAACTGAAGCTGTAATTCAAAGTCTCCTCAGCTGACTCTAGGTAAGGATAGATCATTACCTGGAGAGGGTGAATGAACAGCTATTCAGTTTTAGCTATGAGATTTTTTTAAGAAGTATGTCGTAGCATCAGGAATAATATCAAAGTGGTTCAGTAGCTAGCACATCTTCGCTAACCACTGGAACAGAGTGGAATAACTGAGTTAGTCAATTAGTGAAGTCAATGTTAAAAGCCGAAAACGGAAGAGACGGAGTCTTTCGAATATGAAGGTGCTCCTGTTGATTTCAGTTCTCTGCAAGTGGACTTCTCTCTGATGTAAAGACTGGGGCATATTCAAGTTGAGGTAGGAAGAAACTCCCAGGAGAGAGAAAGAAACAGTACTATCTGTGATTCTGGTTCATTTTATACAAAGGAAGAAAATACCTCGTGGTTTAAATAAATGAAATAAACAGCAAGCAGTTTGCAGTTATTTGAAATTATAGCTGGAATTTAAAATTTGAGACAATGAAAATTCATCATCTTATCATATTTTTAACCTAGTTAAAATTACCATTTGTTATGTTTATGTAAAGTATATTCAACATTTCATTATCTGCACATAACATTTTATTACTAGAAAAATACTATTTCCAACAATATTTCAAAATCCTGGATGAATACCAAATGGCAATAAAGTTGTGGTTTTCTTGTTTAATCATATCACCTGCTGTGTAGTCATTTAAGGGACCAGGCTATTCTATAAAGTTTAGAAGGTAAGAATCAGCTATTAAAAACAATGAATTTATGAAATTCTTGGGCAAATGGATGTATCTGGAGGATATCATCCTTAGTGAGGTAACCCAATCACAAAAGAAGTCACTAGATATGTACTCATTGATAAGCAGATATTAGCCCAGAAATTTAGAATACCCAAAATACATTTTACAAAACACAAGAAAACCGAGAAGGATGACCATCGTGTAGATACTTCATCCCTCCTTAGAATAAGGAACAAAATACCCACTGCTTGTGGACGTTGTACATCGTGGTGCGCACTAGGCTCCGCACCACGATGTACAACGTCCACAAGCAGCGCACAGTCTCTGTCTCTGTCTCTCTCTCTCTCTGTGTATGTGTGTGTGTGTGTGTGTGTGTGTGTGTGTGTGTGTGTGTGTGTGTGAGAGAGAGAGAGAGAGAGAGAGAGAGAGAGAGAGAGAGAGAGAGGTTGGAGAGTTATGGCAATCCTAAAGTAAACTTTAGTATCTAATTGATACACATAAAAGCTGCAAGACCCAAAAGGTTAATTTAATGAATTATTTTAGTAAAGACTAGATTTAAAGGAGTAATATACTCTGTTTCAATTTGGTGTGACAGTGTGATTAAATAGAGAAAGAATGAGTAAAAAACACTATTCAACCAATTTGCAATACCTCACTCTTGCCTTCCAAATCTATTACCATCCTATATGCAAAATATATGACCACTTAAGGCCATAAAGTTCTCTCTCTTCCTCTCTCTCTTTCTAGAGACATTTGTTGATGTTCCTAGGTTCCCATGCGCTTGGCCAAGAATCAAGTCTTCCATAGTGATGTGTGACAATATAGTCACTTAGTGGCCAATCATAAAATGATAGAGACAATGCCAGCACTCAGCTAACTTTCTTTTTTCCCCCTTTTCATCTGAGGAGTACCCAGTCTATAGGATGGTGCTAGACCAAGGTTAGTCCTACAGAAGTATATCTTCTTCTGAAAAGTTCTCACCCTAGCTCTCTAATATTCCTGGTAAAACTTAATCCAATCAAGTAGATTAATCATTAACCAGGAGATACACATTGACAGATGGTTTTTCATAGTTGTTTTAACAATCCAGTTTGGAGTTTTAGACACCATCGTTTAAACTCTTGGTTCTACTATGTAAGTCCTTAATCCATTGTAGAAAACAAAACAAAATAAAACAAAGCAAAACTAAACTAAACAAAACAAAACAGTATTTCCTTTGGGAGATCCCTTGCATGCTATCTACCTGTAATAGGGTGGGGTTTCCACAATCTTTTCCATTTTATATTATCTCTACACATTTTAGCCAAACCAGAAGAACATCTTTGAAATTATATATGCCTCTTATGTGTGAAACTAGACATATACTCATTAGATGGTGTACTGGTTAGTTTTGTGTCAACTTGACAGAGGCTGGAGTTATCACAGAGAAAGGAGCTTCAGTTGGGGAAATGCCTCCATGAGATCCAGCTGTTTCTCAATTTTCTCAATCCCATTTTATCAATTAGTGATCAAGGGGGGAGTTTCCCTTGTGGGTGGTGCCATCTCTGGGCTGGTAGACTTAGGTTTATAAGACAGCAGGCTGAG
>NC_034596.1:36465206-36467549 GCF_900095145.1 Mus pahari
TCACTAATAAGTGTATATTAGTCCAGAAACTTAGAATACCCAAGATACAATTTGCAAAATACAAGAAAATCAAGAAGGAAGACCATTGTGTGGATACTTCATTCCTCCTTAGTAGGGAATAAAATACCCATGGAAGAAGTTACATTGAGATATCACAATGAATTATTTTAAATTTTTGACACTCTCAATGATAGTACAAAACTTTAAAACATGATATTTTTACAAGGTATATGGAAATATTACTTGAAATATAACTTATATATCCAATTATTCCACTTTCAAAAAGACAGTAGTTAAATAAATTGTAGGAATTTTATGCTTGAATCTCTATCACAGGGTCTAGAGGAATGGAGCATGCGCCCATAGTGCTTGCTGCTCTTATGGAAGACTCTGGTTTGAATCACAGCACCCATGTCAGACACCTCACAAAAACCTGCTTACTCTAGTTACAGGAGATCTGACTCCCTCTGCTGGCTTTGGTGGGCACTCATGTGATACATGCTCACACAGACATAGTTACATAATTGATTGTTTTCTGAAATCTTAAAAGAAAAATTGTCTAAGACTAAACATGCAGCGACCATTTAATGAATAAATTAATAAGAAGGAAATGATCAATTTAAGTGCTAAGACTATCAAATATAGTTTTAGTACAAAGTTTAACAAATATAATATGAGATACTTTACAATTTTGATTTTACTGAAGAATGACATTTAACAGAACTTACTGACTAGGTTAATACCATTAAATGACAATATACTAATAAATTCCATAGAGATGGCAGGTTTTTTTTTTCTTAAAAGCAAGTATTAATTTACAACAAACAAATGTGTGCTCTAAAACTTTATGACATGAACCATTTAAAATGAGAACCAAGAAGTATGTGGGGTTTATTGTGAATACTTCTCCAAGGGCTAGCAGACTGGGGGACAGAGTTTTGGTTAAAGACATTTCGAATGTCCAAAGGTGACCTATGGAAAAGGAAACCATGTCTCTTCAGTGTCATGAGCCATAGATCAAAGTCACTGCTGTATCACCTATGTCTTCTGTTTTTACCATGTGGAAAATATATAGTCATTCTGCCTTTTGTCCTATTACACTGAGATAGTCTTTAAACAACTTTTAATATTTACTTTCCAAAACCTATATGTTTTCTTTCCTACTTACTCAGTTCTGAAGACATAGTTTCCATCTTTTTTTTTTAACTTTTTTTTTTTTTTTTTTTACAGTCCAGGTTTTACCACTCCCCAACCCCTACTCCCACCCCCAACTTCTCACTCACAGTTCCTCATTTCTTTCCTCCTCTCAATGTCTCCAAGAGGATGTCCCCTCTCCCCTACCAGGCATCTCCACTCCCTAGGGCCTCAAGTCTCTCATGGGTTAGGCACAACTTCTCCCACTGGGGCTGGACCAGGCAGCCCCCTGCTGTATATGTGTCAGCTCCTGTATGCTCCCTGGTTGGTGGTTGGGTGTCTGAAAGATCTCAGGGGTCCAGGTTAGTTGAGACTGCTGGTCTTCCTATGGGGTTGCCCTTCTCCTCAGCTTTTTCTAGCCTTTCCCTAGTTCAACCACAGGGGTCTCTGACTTCAGTCCATTGGTTGGGTATAAGTATCTACGACTCTCTCAGTCAGCTGCTTGTTGGGCCACTCAAAAGACAGCTATGCTAGACTCCTGTGTGTAAACACACCATGGCATAGGTGTTCGGTCTTAGAGCCTCTCCTTGAGATGCATCCCAATTTGGGCCAGCCACTGGACCACCTTTCTCTCAGTATCTTCTTCATTTATGCTTCTGCAGTTCTTTTAAACAAGAAGAATTCTGGGTAAGAGTTTTTGCCTGTAGGATGGCAACCCCATCCCTTTACTTGATGCCCCATCTTTCTACTAGAGGTAGACTCTAAGAGTTCCCTTTCCCCAATGTTGGGCAGTTAATCTAAGGTATTTCTCTTTGAGTCCTGAGATTCTCTCATTTCCCAGGTTTCTGGTACTTTGAAGAGGGTCCATCCCCCACCTCCTTTCCTTTGAGGTTACATATTCATTCTGCTGACTCTCAGGGCTTCTCTCCTGCTTCCCCCAACTCCCATACCCAATACTTTATCATGTAGTTACGATCTTTATCTCAGGACATTTCCTGCTTCCTCCAACAATTACAATCTATCCTCTTAATATGATTGAAGAAACTGTACCACTATATAAGTTTATAAGAAAATTTTGTCTGTAGAAATAAAATCAGGTCTAGACAAGGCTGCCCACTTTCTCCCTACCTATTCAATATAGTACTTGAAGTCCTAGCCAGAGCAATATGACAACAAAAGGAGATCAAGGGGATACAAATTGGTAAGGAA
>NC_034596.1:36468191-36482240 GCF_900095145.1 Mus pahari
GGAATAGAATTAAAGATCCAGAAATGAATCCACACAACTATGGTCACTTGATTTTTGACAAGGGAGCTAAAACCATCCAGTGGAAAAAAGACAGCGTTTTCAACAAATGGTGCTGGCANAACTGGCAGTTATCATGTAGAAGAATGAGAATTGATCCATTCTTATCTCCTTGTCCAAAGCTCAAGTCTAATTGGATCAAAGACCTCCACATAAAACCAGAGACACTGAAATTGATAGAGGAGAAAGTGTGGAAAATCCTCGAAGATATAGGCACAGGGAATTTCCAATAGATAATGTTTCTAAGCCTCCCTTCCCACACTTCAGCTTCTGCATTTTTCCTCTTCCATGATCTTCTCTGAGCACTGGGAGGGAGGAGATTGCCATTTTGCTAATAACAAATTTCCTTACCTAGAGATATATTTGGGGAACTTTTTCTTATATGTCATAGAGTTTTTTCATTGACGAACATATCAGAATTAAGTACATATTGTACCCATATGGATTTAATATTAACATTGCATATACCCTTTCTATGTTGACTAACTTGCAAGAACACATTAAATAAAGACCATAAATACTGTGAAAAAAAAAGAAATGTATATTATATGACCAAGACCAGATTTGACTGGCTGTTTAATTTCTTTTACTTAAAAAAAAAAAAAAAAAAAAAACTGGTAAAAAGCTTCTTAGTGTATAGAAAAACTCTAGCATGCAATTGAAAGAACAGTATACACTTTACAGAAAACACTCATTAAACTGACACTTCCTGAAAATTGCTTTAATAAAGTTCAATCAAATAAGTTGTCATCATACATAAAAAAATGAATGTACTCGAATGAAAAGTCTTCCATTCTACTCCTGCTTCCACTGGAACTCTGGGCAAGTTATATTTACTTATCAGTCTATGAGCTTGAATTTCTAATTACTTTTCAAGTTTTTCAAATTCCATGTTTTGTTATGTATCCTAATATAAAAGTGTATCAGCATGACTACATAACATTACCTATTAATTAAGTTGGTCATAATAATGTACTTTTAAAAGAGCAATTAAAGAAATGGAGCACTTACATTTATGAATATCCTTTAATGAGATTTAAACAAATTTAAGCAAAGTCGGCATTTTTAAGAGATGTCATTAAGGGAATGTTTATAAAGACCAGTTTGCTTCTCTCAAACTATGTTTATTTGATGAAAAAGATACTTTTCTCAAATTAAAGAAGAATTAATATTTTATCCAAGGCTAGAACAAAGGTAGCTATTTATCACATATATTTTTTTAATCTAGAAGAATTTAAAGAGAAAAATTATGGAAAACAGCTAAATAGTTAAGCTGTTGTTAATATGTTGATATTCATTAAGATAAATGTACAGCGTATCTTAGATTTAGAGCTTTTATATTTATGTGTTTCTTTATGTATTTAATTATTTGGGCAGGTGTGTGCATGCCTTGGCACACAAGTACAGATCATAAGATAACATAGGAGACTTTTTTATCTCACAATTTGAGTCTTAGGGATTGACCTCAGGTCATCATGCTTGGTAGCAAGCACCTTTGCCTAATATGCCATCTGGGTCTCTGTACTGGCTGGCATTGTATGTCAGCTTGGCAGAGGCTGGAGTTATCACAGAGAAAGGAGCCTCCTTGAGGAAATGCCTCCATGAGATCCAGCTGTAAGTCATTTTCTCAATTAGTGATCAAGAGAGGAGGGCCCATTGTGCATGGTGCCATCCCTGGGCTGGTAGTCCTGGGTTCTACAAGAAAGCAAGCCAATAAGCAGGACTCCTCCATGGCCTCTGCCTCAGCTCCTGACTCCAAGTTCCTGTTGTGTGTGAGTTCCTGTCCTGACTTCCTTTGTTAATGAACAGGAATGTGGAAGTATAAGGTGAAGAAACCCTTTCCTCCCCAACTTGTTTCTTGGTCATGATTTTTTAGTTCAGGAATACAAACCCTGACTAAGACAACCTCTGGTTGGTTTTAATAATACTAGAATACCAATGGTCTTCTAAGAATGACAGTAACATTTAGTAAATGTTTCAACATTCCAATAGTATTAGGAAAATCATGTCTGTGTCCAAGAATTGAAGGAAGCAAGTGAACTGTCAGGGGATTTTGCACTATTGTAAAATTTACCCAACATGTATAGACTCACTCTTCAACAAATGAATAGCAATAACAATCTTCAAGAAGTCAGTGAGTGATTTCTTTACAGAGTGGCACACTAAACCTCTAATTTATGTCTAGAAAATCCCTTCTGTGTTGTACTCTCCATTACACAGTGGATGTTGTTGATGCTGCCTGTTGCCTGAATGTACTATACCAACAATGTATTGATCCATTCTGTTTGATACATATCGGAAAAGCTTCAGAGTATAAATCTAGCTAAGGCAGCCCTCTCTTGTGAAATGGAAAATAGATTTCTAGAGCCTCATGTAATAGTTATCTATAGTTTACCAATGTCAGTCTTGAAGGGGTGAAACAGAATATTGCCATGATCATACCATTTGCCTCTGCAGTGTATCTGGAAGCTTTCTCACATGTGTTTAGAAATGTATTCCTGCTAATATGTTGACTTTTATTCCCTGCATGTGGGCCATAAAGAACCAAAACAATGCACTGGGTATCAAATTTTTATAAATATTTTAGGGATCTTTACTCTTTTCTTCAATTTTCAGTTTTAGCATGAAAGAAAATAACATCTGTTTATAAGAATTTTAGAATTATATTTGTGCTCTAAACAAACTGGTATATTCCCAGTAAATTTTATGAAGACTAGAATATTAAAGAGAATGAGAGCTTTATAAATATCATGACTTTCCTATGTATAGATCTAAATTAAACATAAATTTATTATCTAAGACTCTAGTTTGCTATGTGGCATGGAGTAGGTCATTGTTAAACATTTGTGAGGGAATAATTTTAATTTGATAAAATGACTGCTTTTAAATTTTTATTACTTAATCACTCTTCTGTGTAAGAGAACTCCAAAGCATATTTTGGTATGGAAATAGAAGGAACTTGCACCCATTCATAGCTTCCCTTATTTTATGTGCTACTAGGCTTTGCTTCATAAATCCATATACAAACCACAAACTGATCCAGCAGTTAGTAAATGTTTGACCATATGGACATTGCTTCTACAATTTACACTGTAAATAGAGAAAGAAACAGCATGTGCGTGTTTAATGAACAACCAGCTCTGTATTTAAAGGAAAGACAAGAAAATGCTACTTCAGTAAAATTTTTAAATCGCATACTAGTCCTTAGGTTAAATATTAATTTGAATGTCAACAATAACGTGTACCCATGTTATTTAAGGAAGTCATTAGTTCACTGTTTAGTCAATAAGCATATTGATTAAAATTAATTTATTACAAAAAGTCTCCAGTAACACTTAATATCAGTTTTTTCCTCTTTAGCAATTACCCAACCTATATTTTTTACATCAAGAGTGGGGTATTTACTAAAAATTTGCAATATTTGTTTTGTGATTGCAAAGATTAGGTATGTCAATAACATGTAATGTAACTCACATGGCTCAATGGCTTTCTTTCGGAGCTTTTTTTTTTTTTTTTTTTTTTTAAATCTGGAGACTGCTTTGTCTAGTTGTGTTTCTTAAAATCAGTTGTGAATAGTTGTTTTCAAGTGCTTCATGCCAGTTTTAAAGAGAGACTGCAGGCTGCTCAGGGGGTACAAATGAAGATATGCCCTAACTTTCTTTTTGGCATTATAATATTTGGACATCTGTTCTGACTTCTTATATGTGAAATAAAACTCATCCTAGATAGTAGAATAAATGAAGGGTTTCATTATCTTAAATGTCATAACATTTGTTTGAATTATCATGTGTATGTTTTAAATGCTGAAATTGTCATCTTGGTTTTGGTTCATCTATTTTCAGTCCTTTCAGAAGACTGTATGCCTGAACAATTTGCTTTTCAATTGCATTAATAATTTAAAAGAAATAATTTACAATTTATATGTAATAAAAGTGAAATTGTGGGTGAGCTACAGCCTGGTAATTTCTAGAAGCATAAATATTTTACTGAGAAACATACCCTTTTAAAGCACAAAAGGTTTCTTGTTATAATGACATTCTACTTAGTGACAAATAATGCATTTTAAAAAGTCATGTGTTGACCATTATTGTGCTTCCCTTTGTGTCACGGTATTGTAGACTCGTATGTGTTCATTTATTAAAGTGTCCCCATTGTGTGTCTCAGGAAGGATTTGTCTCTGACTTCCATGGTGCCACTGATTAGTGAACAATGCATCTAAACCTCATGGGTCAACTTAAAACACAACAGGGATGTCTTTGGAGTTTTCTTTTAGATTATAAGGAACCAATAATTTGATTCTGATAATGTCAACAATGCTATCAATTTAATTTAAAATATCCATCACCAGCTGTACTTTCTTCAATGGATTTTTAGCACTATTAGTAATCAAGCATAACTACTGCTGAATATAAAATAATGAATCATACATCCATTAAGCTTGCAGAAGCTAGTGGTTCTATATGCTGGCTGTCTCTTTTTCCTTCTTTCATATTAGAGGAAAAGAACATCAGATAGTTTACAAGTAGAAAATGATTTAACTAAGTCATGGAAGCAAAGCAGTGCTTTACAAATGTGTCATTTTGAAAATCTGCAAAACTCTTAAGAGCTTTCTCATCTTACCGCTCGCTACTGATATTTGGTGGCAGAAAGTGATTGGTGCTTTGTCTGGCAAAGTATTTCAGTCTGACTCATTCCATAACATTTTGTTTGGGGAACTAGTTTAAGGCAGCTGTACTTCTTGAGAAGTCATTATGTTAGGGGTATTGTTAATTTAACAAATGTAAAAAAAAATGAATGCCTAAATTAATTTTTACATTGTTTTATGTGTAAAATGAGATTAATTTTGATCTTAAGAGCAGTGGAGGTTTCAATTACAATCATCAAGAAAAAAAAAAACAAAAAAACCCACTACATTTCAAATATTAAATGGAGACTGTCTCAAATTGTTTGAGTTGAACATCAAAGTTCTGGACAGTTTATAAAATAATAAATTATATTAATATTATGATCACTGGCTTTTACAAGCTTAATAATTAATAATAATAAAATAGATAGTAAACAAAATAGTATAACCAAATTATATTTTAAAGACAAAATTTGAAAGGTCAGAATATTTTATTTGTATACTGGTTCAAACCAGTAAGCAGGTTCTTACAACTTTGTATAAATAGCATTTTACCATATTTTAAACCTTCAAAGACCATTAAACATTGAAGACTATCTTTTGTGCTAAATTAGCATTTCAGCAATATATACACTTACGTATACTATATTGGATGATGGAATGTGTCTAATGAGACAATGAATTCGGTCTATTTGCTTTTGTCTGTAGGTTGACATAAAGTGAAATGCTCATATCTTGATTTCTCCTCAGATTTGTCTAATAAGATTTTATATTGACGACTTCAAAAATTTAGAAGGCTTTATATTTTAAGCATGTATTTCTGTCTCAAGTGTTGGATTAATACCTCTTCCTAGTTCTTCAAATAGAAATATGGAACATAAAGTCCATTTATATTTCTAAATTTATTTAAGTAAAGAATTTAATACATATTTGGAACCCTATCCTAAAACTACATTGCAAAAACCTAATATAAACTCTAATCAAAGTAGATAAATATGCCTCTAAACTTTGCATAGGATAAACATTCAAGGTGCATTTGTTAAAAATGATCATGACTATACAAATATAAACAGAGAGTTAGACTTTATGACTATGGCTTATACAATATACTACAATCAACAAAAATAAAATTATCTTTTTAATCCCATACAAGTTTTACTCTTGCTTTGTGCTCCTAATAATTTTTTATTTACTGTTTTTGCATATAGATTATCAAAATGATTTTCATTTTTGTAGTAACCAATGATTCTTATTTGGGGGTTACTAGAGTAATTATCTTATTATGAAATTACTTAGATATTCAGAAATTGGAAACAATGATTTTGAAAAGGTAAATAAACAAATGTGCTTAAAGATGTTTAAACAGAAGTAGGTTCCTTGATGTGGGTGGGTGGGTGTGTGCGCGCGCGCGCGCGTAAGAGTGGGTAGAGTGATGGTAGATGGTGGAGAGTCCTTTTTGTTTTGTTTTGTTTTAAGTATTATTTATTTAATGTATGTGAGTATACTGTTGCTGTCTTCTGACATGCCAGAAGAGGGTATCAGATCCCATTACAGATGGTTGTGAGCTAACATGTAGTTCCTGGGAATTGAACTCAGACCCTTTGGAGAAGCAGTCAGTGTTCTTAACCACTGAGACATCTTTCCAGCCCTGGAGATTTAAAGTGACTTTGACTGTAAAATTTTATGGCATAGGGTAATTACATAGGGTCCTTCTAGGGATCATGATGACCCCATCCATGTTACATGATATAGGCAGGAAATTCTTTCTCACAGAGCTTCTTTCCTCGAATATAGTCATGAAGCCCTTTGTTACCACGAAGACACGACACGATTGTACTTTGGCATCAATGAGCACGTCTTGCCTAGTAGGTTAGTTAGTATTTAAGCATGCAGTGTCCCGTGCTGGGGGTTCCATTTCTGTCTTTTCTCCTACGTAAGCTTCAGAACACTGGTACAATGAAAGATATACTTTTTTTCCTAAATAGATTGATATTGGTACTTCATGAAAGGACAATGAAATAAGGAAAGAAGTTACTGTAATCATATTGTAGTGACGTTTTCTATAGACTGTGATTTGATATTTGAATGTTCATTTCTACATTGTACAGTTATCAATATCCCTATACACCATTAATCTACTCCTTTGGTTTAGTAATTTAAATGTATATATGTAATTACAAAATTATACATTAATATAAATTTAGTGCCAAACTTGCCTTAAATAAGACTTTACCTAATCTCTACTGTTCAAAGAACTGGAAAAGAGGCACAGATAAGTTGATATTTTAAAACTTTGAGCAAGATTATTATCTTTGCGTTTATGCCTTTCACAAACGGCCAATACTCTAGTCAAGACTTACAAAAAAATGTTATAAGATTATTACTCAACATCTCATGTCCAGAGCACATCCTGCAAGTTGCAATTTAATTTACTTATACAGAGGTAGAATAGTAATATTTTACATCATTTTGAAAATACACATATTCTACACTTCAATAAAAATAAGCAAGCAAAAACCTTCAATATAACAATCAAAGAGAGTGTGTCATATTTTCTGGAATTTCTGATTTTCTACCTAAATTGGATTCATGACATCATTTTGGCTTTACATGCCAAAAAACCAGGGTAACATTCCTGGTGCCTTAGTCAGTCACTTTGTAACCAGTCATCAAACCTAGTGTTTACATTTCAAATATTTTATATATACATACACATACATATACATAGATAGATGATAGATAGATAGATAGATAGATAGATAGATAGATAGATAGATAGATAGATAGATAGAGATAGAGAGATATCCATTCGAGTATTACTACTATACATTAATTATCCATTTCTTCTCTCTCTAATAATGATCCTAAAACTATTCCACAATGTGAAAACAATTACTCCAAAATACAAGTGTGAATACATGTTTAAAGCAGTTTTTATTTATCATTTTATTAATTAACATTTCAAATGATTCTCCCCTTTCTGGTTACCCCTCCATTGACCCCCACATTCCATCCCCCCTATTTCCCCTCCCCTTTACCTCTATGAGGGTGCTCCTTCACTTGTTCACCCAACCTGCCACACCCTCAAGCTTACCCCTACACTGAGGCATCAACCCTCTCTCTCCTCCCACTGATGTCAGATAAGGCCATACTGTGCTACATATGTATCTGGAGTCCTGGCTCACTCCATGTATGCTCTACGGTTGGCACTTTAGTCCCTGGAATCTCTGGATGGTCCTGGTAGTTGATATTGTTCCTCTTATGGAGTTGCAATCCCTTTCAACTCCTTTAGTCCCTCCCCTAACTCTTCTATTGGGGTCCCTGGGCTCAGTCCAATCCGCATCTGTGTTGGTAAGGTTCTGGTAGAACTTCTGAGAGAATAACCATAGCAAGCTCTTGTCAGCAAGTGCTTTTTGGCATCAGCAATAGTGTGGGGGTTTGGTGTATGCATATGGGATGGATCCCTAGGTGTGACAGTCTCTGGATGACCTTTCCTTTTCCTTCAAATCTATTTTTCATGATCTCATGGTTTTTGAAGAAAATAATAGCTCAATTACATGATTATAAGCAATCTCTATTAGGCAAATAAATCGAAGTCATCATTGGAGTTATAGACACTAGAGGAACAGCCTGCCAAATCAACTGAGATACAATGGTATGTGGAACATGGAAGGAAAACAGGGATGATTCATGCCAATTCAGAGGAAGATGGTACTAAAAATACTGGAAGACCAGTTGGGGATTCTTCTCTGGGGAAGACTATTTTCTCCAACTCTTTGCATTTCTTTCCTGTAGTTTCCTGTAGTTCTTAGCTTTATTAAAGTTCTGTTTTCCATGTTAACATGTTTGTTGGAGTCATCTTTGTTTAAGTCTACTTTAGGTAGTATGTCTTTGAGACCTCATGAGGGCAACTTTTCTGATATTTCTAAGAGATATAAATTCACAAAGATATTTTAGTCCCCTTAGGATCCCATAGCCCCCTCTTCTATGAATTTTCCTGAACCTTAGATGCAGGTGTTGTATTCTAGCTATATCAGTTTTGGCTGGGTACCACATGGTCATGTGTTCTCTATGTTTTGATCAGTTATGGTTTCTTGAAAAAGTCCCCATATTTTGTAAAGAGAGGGTTCCTTTCTTGAGGAATGACAGCTATACTCAAATGTTTGTATAGTGACAAATACTTAGAATGCATTTAGAAATTATGTTGGCTTAGTAAAGTGGTAGACACTCTTACAAAATGCATAACCTAATTATCCATAGGTACCTGACTAGGTTTCTAGAAACGGGTATGATATGTCATTCTTTTTGAACAGGTCCTAAGTCCAATTAGAGAGCTGTTGATAAACAATAAGATATGCATGCATCTTGTGAAGAGATGGCATTTGGAGCATTTTTTGGACAAAATTTGAATTTGAAAAGTGATTCAAGCAAACTGTTTATTTTCTAGTCTCACTTCATTTAGATATCACTGTTATATAAGCCTTTCTTCTCCTGTCCAATTTTAAGCCTTCTAGACTCTAGCCCTATCTCCTGCATCTCTCTTTCTAATATCACTGGGGACTACTCCAGAAAAATCAGTATCAAAATGGAGGCTTCTTTGCAGAATATAGAGCGGGCAAACCCTCTCTGACTTACCACAAACAGAACTATAGACATCATAGCACGAAGAGTCTTACCTGACCATAGTATATAACTAATACTAGTCTTCTGTAGAAGACAAAGCATTGTATTATACACAATTGCTGTAGGCGGCATCAAGTTACTTATTACTTTTAAAATGCAGTCACACTTGTCAGATGTACTTCTAAGAAGTTAATTATTTAATATAAAGTTTAGTAATTCTACTGTGCATCCCCACAATATGTATCACATTTACAAATGCGCAACCATACTTACTTCTCTTTTAAGCATTTTAAGTGATTTTTTTCCCTACTATCATGACTAAAACTTTCCTTTGTGAAGAAAATATCAAAGCATAATATTACCCAAACAATGTACAGGGTATTACATTCCATTGTTAATTTTGTATTTCCCTCAACTCTTACAACTCCAGCCATGGCTTCTAGACTAAGCTGACACTGTGCCTCCTCCTTCAAGGGCTGCTTCTTCCACCAATGGATCTAGTGTCTCTAGATTCTGCCCAGGATGAAAGTCCAGAGCAGACTGCATACACTTCTGCTTGGTGGCATCAAAAGCTAAGGTTAGCAAGGTGTTTCCCTTCTGAGAGTCTAAAACTTCTTTCATAGACATACCAACATAGGTTCAAATTTTTACATTATGTTAGAAGCTAACAATTTTGTCTCTGCAGATTTCTGTGACTTTAATCTTATTCATATGAAGATGATTACATATCTATATTCTGCTTCAATGTGGGAGTTCTGTAGTTACTTTTTATGATACAAAGCAAGACGTATTTTCTGAGAAAGACTGAATCCAAGTTTTCCAAATTAATTTGGATCAGAGTCTTTGATGGTTGTCTCCAAACATTGGCATACTGATTAGCTTCTTTCTTAAGAGTAGGATAACATGAAAGCATATTAAAAGTAGTTTTTTAAAAAAATTTTATTTATTTACATTCCAGTCATTGCCTCCTCCCTGCAGTTCCTCATCCAATTCCGTCTTCTCCCAAGCTCCTGAGAGTGAACTCCTACCACCACCAGGTCTCCCCCTTCCCTGGGCCTTGAGAAGATTCGGGACATCTTCTCCCACTAAGGCTTGAACAAGCAGACCTCTGCTTTATTTGTACCAGGGGCCTCACATTGGGCCTTTTATGCTCCTGGTTGGTGGCTCAGTCTCTAGGAACTCCCTGGGGTCTGGGTTAGTTGAGGTCTTCCTATGTGGTCATTTTCCCATTGACCTTCTTAAATCCTTCCCCTAATTCAACCATAGGAATTCCCAACTTCAGTTCAATGGTTGGATATACATATCTCCTGACTCATCTGCTGCTAGGGCCTCTCAGAAGACAGACATGCCAGGCTCCCTTCTGTAAGCACATTATATCATCAGTAATAATGTCAGTCTTTGGTACCTCCGCATGAGATGGATCCCAAGTTGGGCTGGTCATTGGACTTCCTTTCCTTCAGTCTCTTGTCTATTATTGTCCATGTAGTTCTTTTAGAAAGAAACAGTTCTAGGTCAGAAATTCTGCTGTGGGTTAGTAACCCTGTCCCTCTGCTTGAGACCCTGACTTTCTACTGGAGGTGGACTTGTCCCAGTGTTGGAAATTTTGGTTAAGGTCCATCATTGAGTCCTTAGAGTCTCTCACCTTACAGGTCTCTGGCTATTTGTAGAGGGTTCCCCCACTCCCGCACCCCCACCCCCACCCCTGAGGCTGTTTATTTCCATTCATTCTTTTGGCTTGCTAGGCTTCTGTTCTATCCTCCACCGTACCTGATCCTGTTCCCATTTTCCACTCCCCCTCCCTTCTCCTTTTCAGTTTCCTCCCTCTCTCTCTGCCTCCCAAGATTATTTCCTTCCCCCTTCTAAGCAGAATTGAAACATCCTTACTTGAGCCTTTCTACTTGTTACACTTCTTATACTTTGTTTGTTTTCTCTTAGACATTCTGATTCCTGTGAGATAGAATCTCAGGGTCGTTTTGATATGCATTTCTCTGATGACTGAGGACTTTGAACATTTCTTTAAGTGCTTCTCAGACATTCAAGATTCTTCTGTTGTGAATTCTCTGAATAGCTCTGTACACCATTTTTAATTAAGCTATTTGGATATCTGGTAGTTAATGTCTTAAGTTTTTTATATATTTTACATATTTGCCCTCTGTCAGATGTAGGGTTAGTAAAGACATTCTCCTAATCTATAGGTTTCTTACTAGTCCTATTATTGGTGTCCTTTGCCTTACAGAATATTTTCAGTTTCATGAGGTCCCATTTATTGATTGTTGATCTTGGGGCCTGAGCCATTGAGATTCTGCTTGGGAAATTTCTGCTGTGCCAATGAGTTCAATGCTTGGTCGACTTTCTCTTCTATTAGATTCAGTATATCTGGTTTTATTTTGAGATGCTTGACTCACTTGAACTTGAGCTTTGTGCAGGGTGGTAAATGTGGATCTGTTTTTATTCTCCTACACACAGACTACCAGCTAGACCACACCATTTATTGAATATTCTTTTGCTTTTCACTCTATGATTTTGACTTCATTATCAAATATCAAGTGTCCATAAGTGTGTGTGGGTTTACTTCTGGTTCTTCAATTCTATTCCATTGATCAACCTGTCTGTTTTTGTACTAATACCATGTGGATTGTATCACTATTGCTTTGTAGTGCAGCTTGAGGTCAAGGGTGGTGATTTCCCAGGAAGTTCTTTTATTGTTGGAAATTGTTTTGGCTATCCTAGATTTTTATCTGTCCATATGAAGTTGAGAATTGCTCTCTCCATTTAATTTGATGTTACCTGTTGGTTTGCAATATATTGCTTTTCCTTTGGTTGGGTATGGGCCAAAATTTCCTGTTCTTTCCAATACTTTTAACATGAAGGTGTGCTGTCTCTTGTCAAATGCTTTCTTAAGCATCTAATGAGATCATATGACTTTTTTTCTTGAGTTTGTTTATACAGTGCATTTTGTTGATTGATTTTCATATATTGAACCCTCCTTCCATCCTTGGGATGAAGCCAACTTGATCGTGGTGAATGATGGTTTAGATGTGTACTTAGATTCAATTTTCAAGAGTTATTATTGAGTATTTTTGCATCAATATTCATAAGCAACATTGCTCTGAAGTTGTCTTTCTTTGTTAGGTCTTTGTGTGCTCTGGGTACCAGAGTAACTCTGGCTTCATAGAGTGAATTAGGTAATATTCCTTCTGTTTCTATTTTGTGGAATAGTATAAGGAGTGTTAGTATTCATTCTTCTTTGAAGATCTGATAGAATTCTGTGCTAAACCCATCTTGTCATGAGCTTTTATTAGTTGGAAGGTTTTTGATGACTATTTTTATTTCTTCAAAAGTTATGGGACTGTTTATCCTCTTAAATAGTATACTCTTTCTATCTGCTTTCATGAAGTTCTCTGAAGCCTGAGGAGATGGCTTTGATAGAGGCCTTCCAAGCAGGACTAAGTGCTCTATAGTCTCTCATGCTTTGCATGATGTTTGGCTTTAAATCTTTGTACATTTTCCCTGTCTACTAAAAGATGAAACATCTCTGACAATAGCTGAGTAAGGCAATGATTTTTGAATATAGAGACTGTCACTAGGAGTTATAGTTTTGCTACATTTTGTTTATTTGTTTATTTGTTTGTTTGTTTGTTTGTTCTATTTTAAGAGAGTAGTATCTTGTTTTATCCTAAGTCCCTGGGCTATCTACTCTCAGTCTCTTGTTCACTCAAGCAGTGTAGACATGAGTTCTATCTGGTAGAGTGGGCCTTACTCAAATTGGATACTATTTGGTTATGCTCACAAGCTTTGTGCCATCATTTTCCTACCATAAGTTTTAAAGGGAAGAAAAACCATTGTATTTAAAAAGTCTGTGGCAGGGTTGGTGTTTGTGATTCTCTTTTGGCAGTTTCATAGTACTCTTCATTACCAAAGACACTAGAATAGAGAGGTAAAAGTTCTATGTAGGCACCAACTTGATTTCCTCATGTTTGTGGGTTAAAAGGTGGCCCATGTCCACCCAAGGGCTTTTGGGGAGGTAGAACAAGGGAGTTTTAACTGCATTTTCCCAGGCTCTGGGAAGCCACGGGACTCGCTCTGCAGATGGGGGAGTGCAGTCTGAGGTTCCAGGAACTGCTGGAGTTGGTTCGGGGGTCCCAGACCTGCATGGAGGCAGGGGGCATCAGGTTCTCAGACTCTTGGGCACCCCAGACTCTGCTGCTGGATGCTGCAAAAGAGTTGAGAATGGAGTGAGGACCCACCATCTGGATTTAGCCTAGGGCTGAAGGGGAAAGAGGGAAGCAAGCTCCCATTGAGTCCCGCAGTGAGGAGAAAGTCCTTGGCTTGCCCGAGGACAGCTTGACTTGGCAGAGGCCATGACTGGGAGCACTGAAAGGTCTCTTGTGTCAGATTAGGCTCTTTAGATGAAGAACTTCTCCATTGCACCCAATTGTGGATCCCGATGAAAAGAGACAGTCCATGGCTTTAAAGCATTTATTGTCATGACAGAAATCTGATGAGTAAAAATGTACCCCACTTTCTCAGTGTGGGCCTGAGATTAAATACCTTTTGCAGAGTTTGAGAAGAAGGGTTTATTGGCTAAGTTCTTCAGACCTTTAGGTACCTCATTTAAATGGAGATCTGTCTTGAGGCTATGTGACCTGTGGTCACCTTTTCTACCTGTGGAGGGGCTTGAGACATTACCTTTTCTTTTTTGTTTTTTTTAATTTATTTATTATTATTTTCTTTATTTACATTTC
>NC_034596.1:36482490-36487006 GCF_900095145.1 Mus pahari
TCCTCCATTGGGGGCCCTGTGTTCCATCCAATAGCTGACTGTGAGCCTCCACTTCTGTGTTTGCCAGGCACTCTCATAGCCTCACAAGAGGCCGCTATAACAGAGACATTACCTTTTTGTGACTAATAGCCACAGACCTATGGAGAGCTGCTGCCTTGTATCAGGGACCTGGTGTCTAGGAGCTTGGCAAAACTCCTACCCTTCCTTGTAGAATCACCTGTGGGGTCACCGGGGTTTCAAACCAAGCTCAACCAGAAACCAGGCTGCCTTTCACAGTCCCACACATGTTCTTTATTGCTCTATTAATAATTTAATAATTTTATATCTTTTTTTTTTTTTAGATTTTATTTCCTCACTTCCTTTATGTTCACTGTTGCCTGTTTCAGTTCCTCCATAGCTTCCTTCTTTGCATCCCAATTCTTGGTGACAGCTCACATTGTCAACATTCACACCCAGGTGGAATGCTGGTGGTTTTTTGATGGTGTGGTGATATATATATATATATATATATATATATATATATATATATATTGCTGCCAATTTAACACACCTAGAAAAAAGCAACCTCAATTGGAGTTATCTCCACAAAATTAGCCCGTGGTAATCTCTGTAAGGCATTTTCTTAATTTTTGATTGATGCAGGAGGTCCAAGACTGCTGTGAACAGTGCAGTCACTAGGCAGTAGAGCCTAAACTGTCTAAGAAAGCTAGGTGAGAAAATCAGGGGTAGCAAGTCAGCAAGCAGCATTCTTCCATGGTCTCTGCTCCAGTTACTACCTTCCAGTTCCTCTCTTAACTCCTTCCCTGGCTTCTACCTAGGATGGACAGTTACCTATTAGAACCCTTTCTCCCAAGTTGCTTTTGGTCATAATGTTTATCACAGCAACTGACAAACTATCTATAACACATAGAAGTTTAATCACATTTATTTTGCAAGTGAAGCAATATGATATATAAAACACTATGACAGGTTTTGGACTGAACTTAATTTCTTGGCCAGGTCCTTCAAAACTATAAAACTATGAGTTTTTTTTTTTCAGTAATAGCTATGATATAACTGTTTGTTAATGAAGTTCCAATAATGAAGTTCCAATAATGAATATCAATAATTCATTTTTCCTGACCTGACATCCTATAGAAAAGAATCTGCTGATCACATGACCAAATGTATATTAAAGCTGTTATGGGCTGAAGAGATGGCTTATGGACTGTAGAGAAGCTAAACTTGATGCAGTGATGAAAGCTTGAATTTTGCTTGCAAAATCCCATCCACGTGTATGTAGGGTGTGTCTGGTAGCTTGTCTTTATTCAGTCTTGGAAGTCAGAGACAGGGGAATCACTGGATCAGATAAAACAAAATGTGTTTGAGTGAGAAATGATGCCTCAAAGAATAATGTAGAAGAGTGATTAGCAAAGATTCACAACATTAAACAAAATCTTCATCATGGCATGTACACAATTGAATGCAAACATACACACACACATGAAAGAGAGAGAGAGAAAGAAAGAGAGAGAGAGAGAGAGAGAGAGAGAGAGAGAGAGAGAGAGAGAGAGCCTATATACGAAAAGAATTGCAAGGAACAGAAAAAGCTCTTACTATCCGTGGATGCTATAACTCTGCAGGGTCTTTCCTCTTATTTATTGAACAAATAATAAAATTAGCCATCTGTATTGCATACTCTATACAATTTTGACCTCCAAGTTCCAAAAAACTTAATTAAAATAAGTATTCTGGGAGAAATTTAAGTTCTTTTATTCAACAGAAACAAGTTAGTAATTTACAAAGTAAAAGAAAATTTTATATTATAAAGCACTTTCATCATATAAGGCACATAATCATAATTATAGTATATAAATAAATGATTTTTCCTTCTATAATTTAACCCCAAAAACTTGCTACATATTTGAAGAAATTCTACTAAAAGTTTCTGAAAGCTCTAATACTGTGTGTTTTGGAGAAGATGGAGCAAGAGTGAAACTCAGTATTTTTGGTCTTTCCTCGGCCATCATCTCTAGCTTTACTAAGGACAAGTACTATTTTCTGACATACTAATTCAGTCATCAAATTTTCAGGAGATCTTCTGTGTCAAATATATGTAAATAAGAGGGATTATAATAAAATTATTTAAAATATAAAAGAGATATTCCTATTCTAGAACATGTTTGTTTGTTTGTTTGTTTGTTTGTTTGTTTGATGGTTGGTTGGTTTTTTGAGACAGGGTTTCTCTGTATAGTCCTGGCTGTCCTGGAACTCACTCTGTAGACCAGACTGGCGTCGAACTCAGAAATACACCTGCCTCTGCCTCCCAAGTGCTGGGATTAAAGGCGTGTGCCACCACGCCCGGCCTTAGAACTGTTTTTAAGTGTAGGCTTTTCTATTTTGTAGTTGAAACTCAAAGTGATCATTTGAAGTTTTCTGAAGTATTAATGTATTTCAGGTTTTGTTTTCTCAATTAGGAGATTTTTCATATACTATGTAATAGCTATTTTATATGACTCCTTTAAAGTATTATGTATGTAATACATATAATGAATATACTATATATTGTATTTTATTATATGCACATATATATGTATATCCTACATATAAATATTATGTATATATATATAAGTATGTATCATGTATATACTATATATAGTATATATCTATAATATTTACTATCTTATGTCACTCATTTAAAGTGTATATATATACATATATATATATATACATATATACAAATATATGTATACTTAATTTATGCTTAATACTACACTCACTGTCTTAATAGCAGAGTCACTTTGTTTTCATAGTCTTATGCTGATGCTTGTATAAACACACACAGAGTTTCTATTCTATATAGATTGAGCCATCATTCTTCTACTCCAGGTTTTATCTTTTCATTCCTATATCTCTCTGCCTTTCTCCATCTTGTTGCTGACCTGGGGGAAGTGTCCTGTATAGAGTATTATCTTAGCGACTTTTAAATTTCTGTGATAAGACACCATGAACAAGGCAAGTTATAGCAAAATAAGTATATTGTAGACTTACAGTTTCATATGGTGAGCCCATAATCATGCCAGGAATCATGGCAGTGGGCCAATAGGCATGGTCCTGAGGCAATAGCTGAGAGCTTATATCTTGAGACACAACTAGAAGACAAAAATAGATAATTGTGAATGTAATGGGTATTTTAAATCTCAAAGCATACCGCTGTTGTAGATAGTCATTGGACTAATTTTATTTGATGTTAATTCCATTCTCATGTGAGTAACTGCAAACAAGGAATGAGTCAGCACTCAGGTGATTTCCTGTAAACCTGCTTCCCACCTTAATTTGTAAAATAAAGGAGAGCTGATGATTGGGCAGATAAAAGGGAAGGTGGAGTAGAAGGTAGGGAGAGAGAAGAAGGACAAAATGGAAGCAGGAGATGATGCAGAGGAGGAGAAAGAAGAAAAAAGGCAGAGCAGAAGCACATGACCTGGAGAAATCACAAGTTCTAAGGGGTCTCATAGATGTGGAAGATGGTCGTATAGCCGTAGATTTGCCCAATCTAGGTGCACAGCATGTATTCTTATTAACTGAGTTTTGTTTTCATTGCCGGAGCATAATTGGGTTGGAGATTTACTGCAACATACCTTTAGTAAAACATCTTGTCAAACAAAGCCATACCACCTAATCTTTCACAGACAGTTCTACCAACTGGGGACCTATATCCAACTATGTGAGCCTATGGGGCCATTCTCTTTCAAATCACCACAGAAGACATAACAGTTTCCTTGTTTTCTTATTTATAGTTGAACTGGCCAACCAAATTACCAGCAGGAGATACAAAATATGGAAGTTGAAAATCAATATTCTAATGTTCTTGGATATTTTCATCAAAAGTTGCTTGGAGTGAATATTTTTTCTCTCATGGTCACAGCCGCTATATTATTCTCACTGCTATGTCTGGTAACCAACCCCTGATATTTTACCTATAGACTTGAGTATCAATAAGCCTCAGTTACGAACTCCAGTATTTGACATATCATATATAATTTTCGATAGTCATCCTTACAAAGTGATTTTTTTTTTGCCAATTTCAATGATGCAAGTACTTCAAGAACATGTTCAGTTTCATTGAAGTCATAATAACGCGTTCCTTTCTCTCAGGTTATAGTGAACACGTTCCCTAAGGGCCCATCACAGATAGGGTTGATTTAAGGAGGTAATGAAATGCCAGGATTTAAGCTACATATAGTTCTTATCTCACATATAAATTTCAACTTTTCCTGTAATATGTAACAGAGAATGACATGGATGTGACCAGCTTCACTGAATTGACCAAATTATGGCAAATTACAATATTAAAAATAATTTGGAAGTTTGGAGCTAAGATAAAAGGAAGGACAACCCAGAGACTGCCCCACCCAAGGGTCCATCCCATAATCAGCCACCAAATGCAGACTATTTCATATGCCAGCAAGAACTTGTTGAAAGGGCACTGATATAGCTATCTCTTGTGAGGCTATGCCAGTGCCTGGCAAATATAGAA
>NC_034596.1:36487881-36494007 GCF_900095145.1 Mus pahari
TATATATATATATATATATATATATATATATATATATATATACACACATATATTAGGCAACACTAAGTATGCTTTGCATTCAGTTTACTTTCAAGGACATTCTACAATAGTCATGAAGCACATGAGCATCCTTTGTAAATAAATTATGTTTTATGGGATCACTGTGTTTAATCGTCACTGCAACAGAGTGGATATATTTTCTTTAAAAATAAGGAGGCTTCAACTATAGGTGAAAAACCAATTTGTTGACAGACATGGGGCCTAGAACTCAAAGACTGATCTATATTCAGTTTATGTATGCTAGGAAGTTAAGCTGATTTGTTTTTCGTACTCTAGGAATGACAATAAATAGAGGTAGAAATGGTAAAATTAAAATGCTCTCTTTGAATTTTCTTATGTGATCTCTCATTAGCGAATCCTTAGTATCTCCAAAACAGTGGCTGTTAAGCAAGTTGGCAACAGCTGGCAGTGTTTCTTCAGTCCCCTTGGGATAGTGCCAGAGGGACAGAGTCCTTAGCAAATTTAGTCTGAATTCTCCTCCAAATGAACACCTGCTGTCATTGTCCAGTGTCAATACCACTCTCACAAGGCCAGCTCTCTTTGCAGTGGAATCCATTGAAAGGGCAAAACTTTCCAGTCTTGCACCCGGGCTTTATTTCCCTCTCCTTTTCAATTTTCAGAGTGTCTTAGATATAGAGATAATGCTAAGTTTGTCACTGGCTAGTGGGCATGGTAATGCTCTACATAAGGACTTTCCTCAAATGTATTGCTATCTGTTTAAATATTCTTTTGTGTCCATTTCTTTTCCTTTCTCTTTCCCTACTTAGCTTATCTTATATTTCAAGAACAAGATTTTTATTGCAAAAGTATATACTTTAAAGAAAATCATCCCAAGTGAACTATAACTGGAAGAAATAAATAATTCAAGTAGAAGTATTTCAATGGTATTCTCCAAATGGACAAGAAGTATTGGCTCTTCACTCTCTTAGGCATTGAGTCTCTTTCCTTTGCTTTTGTGTAACTGTTTGCTGAATTTGCACAGCTAGTTGGTACTCCAAGTTCATTTTGTATTAGTAGAAATAAAGTTAAGACAGATGCTTTTTTAAAAACAATTACAGATCAAGGAACATTTATACTACCAATAGCTTGCTTTAAATTTCTGCATAATTGTATAGCACTATAAGAAAAATACATAATCTTAATGTTACATTGAATTCTTAGTGAGTATTTATAATACTTGTTACAAAATATGCAGGCTATTAGACCAAAAATAAGTGAACTATATTGACCATGTTTTATTTTTGTTTCAAAATTGCTTATTAAGAACATCAATTCATGGAGAATGTTATGAGTAAATGTTATTATAAGTGATGTTTCTATGTTATTCTATCCATACAGTTGTGTACTTTCTCTTGCAAAATAACTCAATTACTTGACAATTGATAGTGTGTAAAATGTATATAAATAGCTGCAGCTTGCTCTGTCTTGCAGAGAGAAAGAGATTCTGCCATCTGCAGCTCTTGGTCCCTCTTGTTAGTCCTTGTGCTTTGTTATGTATGAGCAAACACATTAGCTTTTTCATTTCGTTCATTAGACTCTTAATCCTTGATTAGTGTTTTTCAAGATTCTTTCAAATTCACAAGTTCTTTACTTCTTTTGAGTTAGTTTTATTTTTCCTTTTGTCTTCAGTGTGAAGCAAAGTTATCATTCAATCACAAAAGCTCTTTTCTATTAATGATTGGTAAATATATTAGTTTCCCATTTGAGTGATTAATTATATGTAGCTGAAAATGGGAAAATATCTCCTCTGTTGAAATAATAAGGCTGCTTAATATTGGATTTAATTGTCTATGCTCCAAAACCTTGAGTCACAGTTCTCTACCAGTATCACACATTCTGTTAGATTCTTCTCTTAAAGAGAAACTGGACTACCAAAAAGAAAGTGGCACCCATTAGGCTTCAGAACCATATTACTTAGCATCTGAGAGATGAGTTATATTTGTCTCCAAGGCTTGGTGACCTTGCTCTGTTGGTTTTCTCCATTATAGGAGATAGGCCAGAAAGCTGTGTGTGTTATGAACAGTTATTAATTACCCATCAGAGCATACTGAGCAAAGTCTGAAACCAATTATTACACTGTGTTCTTAGATCACCAGGTTCTCATTGTCCTTTTACCCACAATCAATCTCAAAGGAGCAAGAACATCTTGATGTGATAATTTTTCAATGTGAGCCATCTTTTTTATTCTTATTTATAGAACATGTTCAACTACTCTTTGAAAATATGACAAAATATACTCCTTTAAGCAGAAGCTAAGCATGGAACAAAAACTAGGAATTAAAAGATATCTAATTTATATAGAAAACAATTTCTTATATAAATGTGACAACTGAAAGGTTTTGGCATGATTATGTAGTCATACTCTCCTGGACTTTATATCTAATTTCAGAACATCCTGTCAATAATATTTTAAAGAATGAATTGATATGTGATCTTGTTTGTTAATTTATATTTCTATAAGATATAAAATCACAACTATCACTCCTCCATTTCTTTTTTTTTTTTTAGGATGCTTCCATTGCACACAGATTCCACATCATGAGAGAAAAGCACCCAGAGAAATTCAACAGTCGGTAAGGCAACAAATGATGACTTTTTAATTAAGATTGCTGTGGATAACTATGTCCTTACAGAAGATCACTGTACATTAGACCCTTCCTATGTAAGTACTGAATGAAAGTCAGAATATACGTTTACATTAAGGTGAAAGTATAAATGAATCAACTTTTCTTCTTTGGTTTTAATGGGACTATAGTGCAGGATCATGTCTATTTCAACTTCATGTGTTTAAAGTAAATACTTCAAGTATATGTTGGAAGTTAATAGCACACAATATAAGCCTTTACATGGCTTAGTATGTAAATGCTGACCATCCTTTATTCCAAGGGAAAACATGGAGCTTTGATTTGGTAATTTTCAGTGTTCTTATTTACACAGGTGTCTCAGGCATCTACCCTCTGGGTCACTATCCCATGTTAGCTTCCAGTAAATGCCAGTAAAAATTGCCTTTCCAATAATATCAATAGGAAAATATTCCTGCTCTAAGTTGTAGACAGTGACATTTTTCCTTACTCAAAGAAACAGGAAAAGCTTGGCACTTTACCTGGGGGCAACCTGGCTTCCACCAAACAAAGATGGAACAAAAGCAGTGAATCACATTCAACTTTTCTTATACCATATTCACTTGGTATTCCTTAAAGTATGAAACTGATAACCTGTATAGCTGTGTAGACATTTTATTGCTTTATATATTAGCATTCTCTGTATTGGCTAAGCAGATGATTGTCTGTGAATACATGTAATTTGGTAAATAATTCTGTAAGTTCTTGTGTCTATGCTAATTCCATCATATAATAAGAGATGACATGATTTTCTTGCATGTAAAAAAGTTTATAAAATAAATGCTATAAATATATTTCAAAAATTAAATATTCCTAAGCTGTAGACTTGAGATTACTATTTATTGAATAATCTTAATAAGCAGTATCATAATTATTCATATCATATCTAATTGTTATTAATGACATTTAAATATGTTGTAAAACAAATAATTCTATTACACATCTCAGGTATTTCATTGAGTTGTTTCTTCTACTAAAAATAATAATTTATGAGCTTATAGCAAGGTATTTCTTCTATCTCCTATCAAAAAGTTTTAAAATTTCCTACTGTTTTTTTATTGTGGTAACTACATGCTTATTTTGTTTGTGTGCTAGGGAAATACCAACTGGGTAAGTGAGCTTTGCAGCACTTCCTCCACATTTGAAGGAATAGTTTGAGGCCTATTGGTATGAGCACTTCTCTAAGTCTTAGAAGAGTTCTGCTATGGGTCAATAAGGCCCAAGGGTGAAAACATACTGCTTCAATCTCATTACTGATGTAGATCTCTTCTAGTATTTCTAGCTCTTTGGTTTAATTTTGGTAAGTTATATGTGTCTGAGAATTTATTCATTTCTTCTAATTTGTTAAAAATTTCAATATATTAAAATATCATATACTTAAAAGATCAAAACAATATCATCAGAAAACTCTCGGGTCTAATAAAGTAGCAGAACACAAAGTTAGCATACAGAAATCCAACACGTTTTGCATAACAATAATAAAAAATGGATAGGAAAAAAATCACATTCATGTTAGCCTCAAAATAAATACTTTAACCCCTAGGGAATAAAACCCTACCTGATGATACAAATGTCCTCTAAACACCGGAGAAAGAAAATGAGAAACACTAGATGATGAAAAGACTTCACATGCCCACGGATTGAAAAAAGTTAGTAATTTAAAAGTACCTGCATTATGAAAACAATATACAGATTAAATGGAATCTCCATCAAAATTGCAATGACCTTCTTTGCAGAAACTAAAATGAAGAATTGCCTCCTAGATTCCATATTGCAGCAAAGAAGGTATTCAACTGCCCGAATAATCCTAAGGGGAAAACAGCAAAGCTGGAGACACCAGGGTCCTGGATCTCAAACTGTACTACAAAAGTAAAGTTACAAAGCCATCACCACACTTTGGTCTTCCTTATTCCTGAGCTTCACAAGGTCTGTGAGTTGTGTCATGGGTATTCTGAGCTTATTACCTAATATCCACTTATCAGTGAGTACATTCCATGTGTGTTCTTTTGTGACTGGGTTACCCAACTCAGGATGATATTTTCCAATTTCATCCATTTGTCTGTAAAGTTCATGAAGTCATTGTTTTTAATAGCTGAGAAGTACTCCACTGTGTAAATGTACCACATTTTATGTATCCATTTCTCTGTTGAGGGACTTCTGGATTCTTTCCAGCTTCTGGCTCTTATAAATAAGGCTGCTATGAACATAGTGGGGCATGTGTCCTTGTTATATGTCTTTTGAGTTAATGGCCAGGGGTGGTATAGCTGAGTCTTCAGCTTGAGTTCTACTTATAAGAGGAAACAAATTAGTCACAGATCACAGGAGGTAAAGGGAGGGAGGGAGAGAGGAGGGGGAGGAAAAAGGGACAGGATCAGGTGTGAGAGGAGACAGGAGAGATACACAGAAGGTCAGGAAATTGAACAGAGATGTGCAGCAATGGGGATGGGGAACTGGGTGTAGCCACTAGAAATTCTCAGATGTCAGGAAAGCAAGAGGTTCCCAGGACCCATTGGGGATAAGATTAGCTGAAATACCCAACAAAGGGGAGCAAGAACCTATAGAGACCATATACAGAGATTAAGCAAAGTCCCTGGTTGAAGAACGGGGCTACCCACCCATCTCAAAAATAATACCCAGAATTGCTCCTGTCTAAATGAAATGCACGAATTAAGAGTACAACAGAGACTGAAGGAGAGGCCATCCAGACACTGCCCTACCTAAGGATCCATCCTATCTGCAGACATGAAACTCAGACACACCATTGCTGATGACAAGAAGCACTTGCTAAAAGGAACCTGATATAGCTGTTTCCTGAGATGCTCTGTCAGAGCCTTACCAATTCAGATGCATGTGGATGCTTGGCCATTTGACTGAGCACAGGAACCCCAGTGGAGGAGTTAGGGGAAGGACTGAAGGAGCTGAAGGGGTTTGCAACCTCATAGGACGAACAACAATATCAACCATCCAGACACGCCAAAGCTCCCAGGGACTAAACCACCAACCAAAGACTACATGTGGAGGGACCTATGGCTCTAGCTGCATATATAGCATTGGATTACCTTACCTGGCATCAATGGGAGAGGAGCCCCTTGGTCTTGTGGGGGCTAGATGACTCAGTATAGGGGAATGCTAAGGAGGTAAGTCAGGAATGGGTGGGTGAGCAACCTCATAAGAGAAGCAGGGGAAGGTAGATGGGGTAGGAGGTTTTGCAGAGGGGAATCTGAGAAGGAGGATAACATTTAAAATTTAAATAAATAAAATAACCAGTCAATAAATAAGTACAAAGCTATCACCAAAAGAAAAAAGTGTATTCAGAAATAGAAAATAGAGGACAAGCTAAAAACAAACAAGAAAGAAAGAAAGAAAGAAAGAAAGAAAGAAAGAAAGAAAGAAAGAAAGAAAGAAAGAGAAAGAAAGAAAGGAAGGAAGGAAGGAAGGAAGGAAG
>NC_034596.1:36494602-36497665 GCF_900095145.1 Mus pahari
AGGGAAGGGAAGGGAAGGGAAGGGAAGGGAAGGGAAGGGAAAAGGGGAAGGGAAGGGAAGGGAAAAGGAAAAGAAAAGATAATTGTAGCCCCCTAATCTTTGACAAAAGTATCTGAAAAGTCCACTGGAAAAGAATTCTTTAGCAGAAGTTACTGGGAAGAGCGGACTTCCACACACCCAAATGACAATGAGGCTAGCTCATATTTCTAACTCCGTCTTCTGGTAAGTATAGATATTATCAAGAAAACAAAGGATAAATTATGCTATGGAAGATGCAGGGAAAGATGAACTACTCGTCATGGCTTGTGATAGCATTAACTAGCAAACCACTTTGGAAATTGTTTTAAATATTCTTTTTTTTTTAAAGATTTATTTATTTATTATATGTAAGTACACTGTAGCTGTCTTCAGTCACTCCAGAAGAGGGAGTCAGATCTTGCTACAGATGGTTATGAGCCACCATGTGGTTGTTGGGATTCGAACTCCGGACCTTCGGAAGAGCAGTCGGGTGCTCTTACCCACTGAGCATCTCACCAGCCCCCTGTTTTAAATATTCTTTACCATTCTCCATTTAACCTTTGATTCTCTACCTAGGTTCTTCCTGTTTTTATCCAACTCTTCACTTTAGTAGAATTTTGTTACAGACAGAAAAATTGAGAGGCATAGTTGAATACAAATGAAAATTTAGAACCAGTTTAAAGCCCTCATAGAGCCTCAAACGCTGCCTGAAACTTCTCCTCCTTCTGGAGACTTCTACCCAGAAGAGAAAAAGTAGCAGAGACTAAATGTTTTAAGAATAGAAAGAACAACAATATTAACTAAGCAACCCCCCCCCCCCAGAGTTCCCAGGGACAAAAACCACCAGCCGAAAAGTACACATGATGGAACCAATAGCTCCAGCTGCCTGGGTAGCAGATTATGGCATTGTCTGGCATCAGTGGGAGAGGAGGCCCTTGGTCCTATGGAGGCTTGATGTCCCTGCCTAAGGGAAGGCTAGGGTGGTGAGATGGGAGTGGGTGGATGGGTGGGTGGGTGAGTGAGTACCCTCATAATAGCAGGGGCCAACATTTGAAATCACCAATAAAAATGAAAAGAATTATAGTTCATATTAGAAAAAAAAAAGAGGAGGTCTGTTTTTTATCACTCCTAACTTTAAAGTCTCTTAATCTCAAATACTTTAGCCATATCCGGGCACTATAGGAATTCATGTTTCTCAACTTATTCTTCCTCAGCCTCTACAAACCATACTGTGCTTAAACTTAAACCTTGCCACTGGCTAGCCATGTAAGCAGAGCACATATCTGGATTACTGTTTCTTGTTTCCTCAGTTGGTAAATGAGAAAAAAAATATATATATATATAAAACCATATTTGGCCTATCATGCATACCGTATTAGATTCTCTCTGGGGTTTATTTATCATGTTATCAGCTTCCTTTTCCTCATGTAACACTCAGGTTTAGATGCAGCGTTGCATCAAAGAGCATGGAATCTTGTCCACTACTAGTTGCTAGCAAGTAGAAGCCTATGAGGCATTGCTACTTAGGAAGAATAATTTCACTGATGGGAAATAACAGAGAAACAGGTCAAACAACGTGCCATTTTAACTAACTCCTAAAATTGTTGAAAAGTACCATTACTGCATAACTTCACAATCAAGGAGAAACTTTCTACACATCCAGTGGGTGCCTTTCCAGGGCTTCTTCTGAAGTCATTCTCACTCTGGAAATGTGTCACTTTGTAATGCTTCCTTTTCCTCCCAGACTTCTTTTATTTGATTTCACTGCATTAAGATTTGTGTGTCCCAAACAAACAACAGTATTGAGCTCTTGCTTTCATATCTTCATTTTACAGAACATGCCATGAAATGAAGAGGGGCTATTAGGCTTAAATGTTAGGGTATTAGGCCTATAGTTTCTCTTCTGATGTGGAAACTTCAGGTACCAAATAGAAAAAAATGAAAGGACTTTCATTTCCTTGCTCTTTACTGCATAAGAAATTACTTCCATTCTGACAATCCAACAGGGCAGTTTAAAATTTCATTTCTGAACACACTAGGCCCTTTTACTGACCAGCAACTAATACATAGAAAAGAGAAGAACCTATGTTATCAAGTGACAAACTGTGCTTTGAGCTCGGATCTGTTAGGTGGTACTGTCTGCTCTCCAGGAATGACATCATTTTCACTGTTACCTAACCCACACCTGATTAGTAGTCACCTCTAGAACTGGCCACACAGCGATTAGTTCTGAGTCCACTCCTAAAGAGACTCTAGAAACTGAGAGGTTTACCTAGTATCTGAGGCAATGAGCAAGACTAGCTGCAAAAGGAAAGATTCAAAAAGGCTTTCCTGGGATGAGTAAGCCTTCAATCTAGCAGTAGAGAACAAATAATCTCAATTGTTGGAATACACAGAGGAAGTGAATACAGAGGGAAGCAAATTACAGACAGGGAGAATAGGAGACCTGGTACCTGGAGAGGAGAGATATGCTCAGTATTCTCGATTCAAGTCTTTTAGAATTCACAAGATAGAGAACAGTGAGGCTATGGTGATGAATGGCAAGAAACAGAGACATAACCAGAAAGTTCATGGGATGGCCTATCTCCATTCTCCCCAGCACTGCACTGATGGACCCATACAACAATGCCCGTCTTTTTCTTTCACATGGGATCTGAACTCAGCTTCTCATGCTATTATGGAGAACATTTACTGACTCGGTCACCTCCGTGCTATGAAACTTATCATTTGTTATAAAGAATGGCATGTAAAGAGTAACCAGAGGATGCAGATTGGCTGGCTGTGTGCCCCTCTACCGTAGTGTCTAAACAGGTTCTCGTCTTTAAGGAAGTTATGAACTGGTAGAGGAAATTGTTTTTAGACAAGTCCAAGGTCTGTGAAAAAAGGCAGTAAAAACAAGACATGTACTCTGTCTGATATTTTCTTTACTATTTTTGTTCTTAAAATATTTATTTTAGGGCTGGTGAGATGGCTCAGTGGGTAAGAGCACCCGACTGCTCTTCCAAAGGTCCTGAGTTCAAATCCCAGCAACCACATGGTGGCTCA